>NC_091118.1:112189240-112489240 GCF_040183065.1 Periplaneta americana | reverse complement strand
TAACAGAATATAAATTATATAATTATAATTTGAATATTATTTATAAATGTTTGAACAAGGACCGAACTAACAAACTTCGAATCATTAAGCAAGCACTCTACCGCTGGTCTACGAGACGCAGACATGGAATAATTCCATAGTTACGGAACTACTTCTACAAGCACATGCATCGTGTAACATCGTCGTGACCCGAAGTGAACTTAGTAACTATTCGCTGTTCACGAGTGCGGCCACTTTTTTTTATGACAACTGTACATAGCTCCACACGCGGTTCAGGAGCCCTGATTATTCAGGGTCAGGAGTCAACATGATTTCGTCAACTGTCAATGAATACGATATCAATACCCCAACTGAAAACAATAAACAATAATGTTATCTTCTTCAGATCTCACTCTAGCAATAAATAAACGGAATAACAGTTAGTTTGTCCCCACAAAGCAGTACTTTTTTCAGGAGTCAACATGATCTCTTCAACTTTCAATGAATACGGTATCAATATCACAACTGAAAACAATAAACAATAATGTTATCTTCTTCAACTCTTACTCAACTCGAAATACTGTCCGTTACTCAGGAGAAGAGCGGAAAGAATGTGACCTTCTTCACTATCGCTGTTGATTATTATAAACATCGCTCAGATAAGCATCCCAGTAGCCAGGTTATTACTCGTGCAGGAAACATGAGTAACAATGCGTATGGAAATTAAAGCTGCGTTGAACAGAAGGAGACCTAATGTTTCCGCTTACTGCAGTACAAATACTGCACGTGTTGTATACGTTATCTGTTCACATCCCTTCCTCCTCAGTCCGCTCTCGTCTTCTCCTGAGTCACCGACAGTACTAACTTAATAGCTTCTAACAATTACCGAAACAAATCACAACTGTAGCATTGTTTACCGTACCATGGTCTACTTCAATAAATGCATTCATTTTACGTATTCCACAGAAACTAATTCAGGGAAACTGATAAGGAGATGAAAGGTGGAGAATTCTAGCGGTACAAAAGGGGAATATGTACTGCCAACTTAACAGTATAAATGAAAAAGGTCACTCTGTTTACGGACATCTTACAGGGAACACGTCACTGTTACTTTGTACAATAATATTATTTCAGTTTTACATAGGGTTGCCAACTTTTTTAAGATAATACGGGAGACTAAAGAATCGGCAAAATTTCACGTATAAAATAGACAAATTATTCGGTTCAGTTACTAAAAAACAACTTTATTCTACACTTAGGCAGATAGGCTTAAATTAAGAGTATTTTGAGATAGATTTTGTCTCGCGTAATAGTTGAAGTCGACTGCAGTTTTCAGCTCTGATTTGATTAAATGTGTCGTGCTCATGTTTTGAACACCTGTCCAAATTGTTCATGAGATGAAACACTCTCTTTGTAAGAGCATTACTACTTGGTATGCTTAAAGCAAAACAGCCAATTTTTCCAAATTTATAAGATTAACAAGATTTGATTTTAGACAGGTGAGTACCAAAACCCATTTCTGATAAGTAGACCGCGGAAAAAAAAAAAAAAAAAAAGTAATTCGGATGTGAAGGTAACTACAACGCAACTAATTTGTCTCGTCAGAGGGTTGCTGCTTACGTAAGCACAGCAGGTACACTAGAGGCGCGTGCAGGTATAGGCCGGGGGGAAATGTAAATTGACACACGGAATAATCACTGAAATTGGTTGTATGTTGATGTAACTATTGTAATGGCATATTTTGTGTCCTTTTGTATAAACCCTTTCAAGTGAGGATTGTTCAATGTTTTGAATGGAATATTGCAACCATTCGACACAAATCCTGGCGAAAGTCATATTTCATATTTGAGGCGGAATTTGAACTTGAACCCTTATTTCTTCTAACATACGAGCAACATTTTTCATGTATTACAGTGATGTTCTATCGATTGTTTTGTTATCTTTTTTAATGCACACATACATAACCGACACTTAATTGTTTCACCAGTATCACTACTAAAACGTGGACACATATTCTTGTATTAAGGAATACACTCTATGTTTTTTAACATCTGTCTTCGGCATTATGATCACTTCACCGAACACAAATGAAGAATATGTTTACGTATCTCAATGTTCTCTGTTCACGTACGGAAGAGGACTGACTGAGAACACAGAGTACCGGTAGCAGTTGTTTTCGGTGTTCGCGTGGTACTCTCTGAGGACGGTACCGTGTTGTAGCTACTTGGGATGTGTGCACATTTTATGCTATAGTCTATGCGTACAATACTTTGTAAACCGTAAACATGACTTTTACTTGACTTTTTTCCGCTGTCTACTGATAAGCATTACTTTCTACAAAGATTGCATATTTTAATACATTTCTTGGACAACAAAATTCATCACATAAACAATCATCATTCACGGCAAGATCAAATGTTTAGAAAAAATTCCAGCAGAAATCCATAGGAGCTGAGTTCGATTCCGCTAAGCAAATCTACATACAAATTATTTAATATAGTATCGATAGACCTCTACTCAATGTAGTACACCTATAATGATTATGACTGGTTTTCCGTCATATTTGCTTTGAGAGAAAAAAAATGTAATAGTACGAGTAGTTGTTTAATCAACTCTCCAAAAACAGATTGGAACATTATAAGTGACACCAATAAGGCATTACTCATGAGGCAACTAAGCCAGGAGATAATGGGGTAGGGTGGCCAGTTCCTTTCCCCTAACATTGCATACATCACCGACTACTAGCATGTTTCACAAATCAGACATAAGATGTATACAAATTGTTCTTCCTCTGACACAGTATCACCCACTGAGATGTAATACAAATATACAGACGTAAAATGCTGTAGTTTTCTTTAGAAAAAGAAAACAAACTTGAAATTTGCAGAAGAGCCGGGAGAATTCTACCATGTTATGAAAACATCAAATGCTTACAGCAGAGATGGGCACCGAAAGCAATTTCTACTCTCTCACGAGGAGCCATATGACTTCTCTTCAAGCCCATTCTCCTCCACCGAACACCGCGTAGCGTTGATATCGTGACGGATGAATATTTAAGGTTGGTTCACAATAAACCGGGAAGGGAAACGAGAACTAGACCGGAAATAATGTTAAAAAATAAATGTATTTAAATGTGAGCGTTCACAATAGTTAATTGTCCCCGTTTAGAGTTTGGATTCGCTCTCGGTGCCTAGCCCTAGCTTAAAGGCAAGCGAAGTGGTCGAGTGGTTAAAGCGTTTTAGGCCTATGTGTCTAGAGTGCGGGATCGACGGTTCGAATCCCGATACGATCAATTATGTTTTATATTTTTCAACATGTAAAAATATACACCCTTTTCATATGGTTTCATATTAATTTGAGTTCATAAATTTTATGGCCTATTAATATTATTTATGCCATCCTATCATTATAAACAGGTTGTTACTACATCCAATATCGTTCGTAATCGGCTTATTATAGTACGCGTGCCCATAAAAGCAATGACGTATTCGCTATGACGTAATACCGGAACGCTTGCTATCTTGCTTACCGCTTCTATGCGTGACGTAACAAGAACTGAAATGCAGGACAAAAGGTAACGTATCATTTATTTCCAATCTAAAAATTGTGTATCACTTTTGTAATATCACATAAAACAGTTCTGTGGTTCAGAGAAACTACATTAACAAAATAAAGGAACATTTGTAACATAACCTGCAAGTTCATCCATTTCTCTTTATTCAGTGTCAATGCCAGGCGCAACTAATCGATACGAACATATGAAGACTCTGTCAGCTATAGATCCCGAATTTCTTTCATAATTTATTTCCTACAATTTATAATGCAAAGATGCCATGAACTGTTGTATCCAACTCGTGGATAATTTTCACGAGTGTCATAATCATCAAGATTATCCACTAGTTGCATAAATAACTATTCCAGCATTTATCTTTCCACTATACTTCACTTTAATTCTATACATCAATTAACTCATTCCAAAGACTTATAACTATTCATATTATACTGTAAGCATGTAAATTGGGTAATTTTAATTAATGCTTCAAAGAAACAGTCGTTATACAAATTAAAGTATTTAATGTCACATTACTTTTCTGGTGTCCATAAAAGGTGCAAATGTGAAACAAGTGATTTGAATGCTTACTAATTAGTTTAATCATCATCCCGCCAAGTACTAGGCCATGTGGCTCGTTACGATCTCAAAGAAGAATTGTCCTTCCAGCGTTTCTTGGGACGTCCCAGTGATCTCTTTCCTTGAGGGAGACAACGAAACATAGCTCTTGGGATTATGCACGATAACATCCGTTGTAGATGGCACATTCAGTTGGCCTGGTAATTTTGTATATAGTGGAGAAGTGACTTTAGCTTTCAAGTCTCAAAACAAGCCTCGGATGAGCCAGATTGATCAACGTGTTGACGACCTTTGCAAAATTAATAATTAGTTTAATACTCACTGGCTTTTAAAGGAACCCGGAGGTTCATTGCCGCCCTCACATAAGCCCGCCATTGGCCTCTATTCTGTGCAAGATTAATCCAGTCTCTATCATCATAACCCACCTCCACTTTATCTTCCCATCTACGTCTCGGCCTCCCCAAAGGTCTTCTTCCCTCCGGCCTCCCAACTAACACTCTACAGTATATGCATTTCTGGATTCGCCCATATGTGCTACATACCCTGCCCATTCAAACGTCTGGATTTAATGTTCCTAATTATGTCAGGTGAAGAATACAATGCGTGCAGTTCAATAATTAGTTTAATATCATTCAAAAATGAAATGGTTCGTATGAATGTTTTAAAACACGCAAAGGAATTTCAGGTAATGCAAAAAGTGTGATGGGTTTGAATGTTATAATAAATATCAAATTATTTTTATTTTCTTATAAAATGTGATATGATTACTATGAAGAAGTGACGAAGGAAAACAATACTTTGAACATAATTGTATAACATTTTAAAATCTATTAAATCATATAAATTATTAAATCTAATTTAAAGGGATTTCGATGCGAACTCAAGGAAAAAATTATAATTTTTCTAATATATAAATGCAGATAGAAAATTTTCCAGCTATAATTCGATCTAATTTTTAGAGCGTTGTAATTTTTGTATAAATATTCAGAATTCAAGTACGGTACATTAAGTACACTGTTGCTATAATATTGATATAAGAACTTCAAGTTTTTTTTTACAAAAATTATGAATTTTTAATTCGAATGATTTTTATAAATAATTGTTTAACAGCACTAATCACGAAACACTATTCTAATCAGTCAAATGTAAACATTACCCTAATTATTAAGAACTACTAGTGAAAAATCAAACTTCTAAATAATTCGTATTTGAGATGTATAGGCCTACATCCATAAACTATATGTCTGAAAGTTATATCTCACACTTTAAAGTATTCCTGAATGATTAATTAATAACGCCGGCTAAATTATATCACATTATGGCTCCATTTTTTTCTGGGCATTTACAGTTTAAATATTACCAATTTTTTTTTCCATACGTTCACGCACAAGTCCTCTGAAGTATTTTAGATTCTAAAAATCCGGCTCTTACAGCCCTAATTTTCTGGCGACACTGCGACAGCTCTTCTCCATGACACCTCTTCCACAGACGCAATTATATTATTGTTCCACAAAGTCTGAACATTTACAGTAATAAAGATGTTACAACACTTCGTTTGTATGCAATGAATGATTCCTAAACTGTCTCATTATCCATTATGTGATACCGGTACCTAACGTCTTATTCTCACCTAATACTAATAGAAATGTATTGTCCCACTTCACGGCATTTACTATCCCAAAAACTACAGCACTATGGAGTACGCAAAATATGAGTTGTATGTACGACATGTTTTTTTGCAACGAGGAATCGCGCCACGAAGAGCTTGTACGCGAATGTAGGTTCATCTTGTATATGTACAGAAGTGACAAAAAAAACCGAACCGACCCTTGTAGTTAATTTCAGAGCCTTGTTCACTCCAGACCACGATAGACTGGTAACTACGACTTTCGTGGTTCGAATCCTGCCTGGGAAGGAAACTTTTCTTGTTCCTTATTCAAATTTATCCCCAATACTTTTTCGATTGCAGCGTTATATTTTACTACTTAATTAACTTATTATTTCCAGAACATGAATTTTATCAGCAATCGAAAAATATTGGGAATAAATTTGAATAAGGAACAAAAAAAGTTTCCTTCTCAGGCAGGATTCGAACCACGAACGTCTTAGTTACCAGTCTATCGTGCTCCGAAGTCAGCTACAAGGGTCGGTCCGCTTTTTTTGCCACTACTATACAATACTCTTCTTGTGCAAACATATCATTGGCAACAAATCTGTGTGTAATACATTTGGCATTATTATTAGTAATCTTATCATAAACATCATCATTGTCATCATCATGACTTCGTTAAAAGAATGATAACAGAATACTACCGCTTTCACTCAATTACTCTGAATTCATCAACCACTACAGTATCACTTAAGTGATGATGGAAAATATAAATAAATAAAAATATATATTTTAATAGGTCACGAACAACGAATGCTATCTTCCGCAGAAAAGGAGCAACAGGTCACAGTGCGGAGGCATCCAACCAGATGCTATGCCTAAAACAGAGACTGGCACTTGCCCCATTCATTAATCAGATCCATTTTCTAACTGGCACAAACTTACGACATATTCCAATCCTCTTTAGTAACAGAAAATACATGGCCAAGGGAACCAAGCCATCGTGTGCTCACTTCTTTGTTTAGGTTTATATACACAAGTATTTTTAAAGCTGTTGTCAGCCACAAAATACTCTGAGAAAACATGGTTTCCACATCCATCCGCTTCGTTTACCACGAATTTTATATATTAACTTCTGAGGATCGAACCCTGGTTTGTTCGACTCTGTCTTGTTTTGTATTTCCGTAAACATCACAGCTGGCCGCATCTGTGGCTCAGTTCTATCAAGCTCATCTTCCATCAAAGCGTCCCGAGTTCGATTGTCAGTCAGGTCTGATGGAATTTGCAAAGGACAAAGCAGACGTTACAGACGTTATTTCTTAAATAATAATAGACAATAACACGCAAGTGAATAAAACGTAGTACATACCACTTATCTGCATTTTGCAGATGTTTTAGTTATAAAAGTAGTTTCATTACGTCATTTTAACTTAATATTCAATGAAGACCAAATCATTCATCTGGCAATTATGGGGCAAATCGGAATATAGCGAACGTAGAAGCTCCGCCCACGGCCCCTTCCACTTTTCCCCTACTAGCTCACCAGACACGCTACGTGATAGGCGAGTGTTGTGTCGAATGCACATTTCATGTGGGTGGAAATAACTTCCCCTACTGGTGTTCGCTAAATTGCGATTTATCCCAATTATGTTATGAAATGGCAACATATAAAAGAGAACAACCACCAGGATATCCACTATCGAAAATGAAATTTTTGGTAACGACTGCTAGATGGAAGTACTGCTGCAAGCTATTACTCTATGCAATTTCATCAGGGTTATAACGTGACTTCTTTTGCAGTCACTAGATGGCAGCATAGTGAAATTGATAAATGTCTTGAAATTCAATTTAGCTGATCAGTCTGTTATATGTGATCAGGGGTGATGCATTCAGATCAAGTACACTTCAGATGTTAACAGATCGTGGTACACATAACGATTAAGGCACGCAGTTATGACGCAACGGGATAGTACGATTGAGAATTCGAATTCCGCCTCCTTGGATATTAGTTCACTGTCCTTTGTCTTCGGTAGAGATCCGGGGTCGTGCTAACACCGCGTCATAGAAGTTACGCCGTGTAACTGTCTGTGACATATAATTAAAGTTTCTGAAGAAAACCAGGAACGGCTCCGAAATATGTTGAAAAAGTCCACCAGGTTAACCTACTCGAAAATCTATAACTACATTCTGACCTAAGCGCATTACAGAAAAGGTGATTTCGAATGAAAACTTCGCTCTCATTAGGTACGCATCACAATCTTAGTTGCTTCATGGCCACGAAAAAAAAAAAAAAAAAAAAAAAAAAAAAAAGAGTAGCAGGCTTACCACACAGAAACCTATAGGCTACTATATGGTGGGTGTAATCAGATTCACGGTTGAGTGCTTCTGCGCATACACATCGACATCATTTCACCTATAGTCGCCGTCAGTCACGAAGGCGGACTCCTAAATACCGATACACACAATCATTTGTCTCAAAATCGAAACCAGCAAAACATGTAGGCGTATGTATGTCTGTATGTATGTTCGAACTGGTTGGCGAGTTGGTATAGCGCTGGCCTTCTATGCCCAAGGCTGCGGGTTCGATCCCGGGCCAGGTCGATGGCATTTAAGTGTGCTTAAATGCGACAGGCTCATGTCAGTAGATTTACTGGCATGTAAAAGAACTCTTGCGGGACAAAATTCCGGCACATCCGGCGACGCTGATATAACCTCTGCAGTTGCCAGCGCCGTTAAATAAAACATAACATTTTAACATGTATGTATGTATGTATATGTATGTCAGTACGTACGTATAGGTCATTGGTCGTCAGCACTCGCTGAAATGTGCAAAGGGTACATGGTGCTGTCCCGTATGCACTGTCGTGCAACAGAGAGAGATAGAGAGCATACCCGCTAGCAGCTACGGTGTGCACCCTAGTGCACTGCATTTTCCGCGGGTAAGAGAGACTAGCCCCAGCGTGCTCTGTGCTGACGAGCCCTGGTATAGCCTTAAGCCTAGATCATATATGTATGATCTAGGCCTTAAGGTAAGTGTTCACTACATCGTATCGCACTCATCGGACGAATCGCACGCAACGGATATTTTAAGTGCAGTGCGTTCACTGTAATGGCTCCACCTCATCGCCTCATCGGATTCCCCTATCAGCTGTTTAAAACATGACGTCGCACGATATTGACATTGCTGAAAACAGAGGAGTTGAGGTTAGGTCTATTAATTACGTCTGTTAGCGAATAAGAATTTCTAATTGCTTCATGCGTCTTAATTGAAGAGGAAGAAACGAAAGAAATATTGGTTACATAATATATTTGCAAGAAATGACTTGTTTACTGTAATGGGAACGCCTCAAATTATATAATTCGTCGCAATTTTCTACACGCGAAATAAGTTTTCCGTCTGCCATTTTGGCGCGACACTGAACATGGCACAATATAATAGTAAGAGTTGACCAATTAAAATTGATATATTAAAGGCCATGATCGCACGCATCAGAAAAGTTGCCTATCCGAGAAACGTGGACGGATTTCCCGATAGGCGATGCGTCCGATACGATGTAGTGAACGCGGTTACATAACAATTACAGCAAAGATAGTCTTTTTCCGATCCGTGCGATTCGTCCGATGCGTGCGATACGATGTAGTGAACGCTTACCTTTATAGGTCATTCGTTATCTCGTGAAATCAAATTCTTGCTTGCACCGTAATATACCTATAGTAAGAATCTTATGGTGGGAGTAAGTGAGCTCGCTTGCTACAAGTAGGAGCATAACCAGGGAGGGAAGCTTCTCAGTCCATTTTCTTCTTCTCCTGACGCACAAACAATGCCGAGAAAAAATGTGTGCATTACGAGAGATGATTAAGATTCGACTGTCATACGGCCTCAGAATTTCTGCGAAGCTGTGGGGGTTGGGTAGTTTATTGTTCCGTGACTATAAAAAAAATAGTTCAGCTTTCTATGTGGTATTTCTTTCCTGCCTAGATGAGCTTTAGAAAATCGATTTTTGACCGCCTAAATCGGCCAAATACCCCACTGTGCGCCGTTGGAAAATAAACGTTTCACGATTTGAAAATGTATCATTCACTTTAATTTGCACAAAAATTAAACAGAACCCGTGCCAAATATGCACAAAAACACGGAGACATAAATTAAAAATCATATGCACCAATCTTCTGCACACCATCCAAGAACAGTACCTCGAGTAACAAAATTAAGGAAATTAAAAAATAACGCGATAATGAATAGCAGCGAAAACAAAATCACATTACAAGTAAATTATGTAGACTGTGAATGCATACAACCCCAGATCACATATAGATTGCTCATTCCTATGTCAAAATCGGTTGCACTTTGAAGAGAACAACCGCCAGGATCGCCACCCGTCCGCCGTGAACGAACACGAGATGGTAGTACAGTCGCTAATAAAATTCAAATGGGAGTTATGACGTGACTCCTTATATAACTAGATGTCAAAGCCTATAACGCCGAGCAATCTGGGTATATATGGTGTAGGATACAACCAACCTACACATGTGGTGGCATGGCGGTGAAAAAAAAAATGTTTATACGTAATTCATCAATACATTCGGATGTATAATGTTATTTAAAGATAGGAATACAATCAAGATCTCAAAGTGGCGAAAAAACACTTCCTTTCCTCACTCCACTTCAAATTCGCTTAATTTCGAAGACGATTTTGACGATAGCCTATGCTCTTCAACGATCCTACAATATAACGGAATACGGTCTTCAAGAGCAATTTGGCTTCAGTAAGGGAAATGGTACGATAAATCCAATTGAACTGCTGCATCCAATCGGCAAAAGATGTCTAGAAAAAAAAATAAAGTAGCGTGTGTAGTATTTGTGGACCTGGAAAAGGCCTCTGACAGAATCGAGTGGAATAAACTTATAGGGATCCTGAAGAAAATTGGTGTGGATTGAAAAGGAGAATCTTAAGTAATATCCTAGATCATAGGCTATATGCCCAGATTGCTCGACGTTATAGGCTTTGACGGTAACAACTTTTGTCAGGTTTATTATGCTGCCACCTAGTTGTTACATAAGGAGTCACGTCATAACTCCCATTTGAATTGCATTAGCGACTGTACTGCCATCTCGTGTCCGTTTACGGCGGACGGGTGGCGATCCTGGCGGTTGTTCTCTTCAAAGTGCAACCGATTTTGACACAGGAATGAGCAATCTATATGTGATTTGGGGTAATATTTATATGAAGTCCACCGCTGTGGAGTAACGGTTAGCATATCTAATTGTGAAACAAGCGGGCCCGGGTTCAAATCTAGGTTACGACACTGGTTGAGGCTTTTTCCTCAATTACTTACTTAATTGAAGCAGAACTGCTGCGTAACTTTCGACGTTGGACCTCGGACTCATTTCGCCACCATTTACTCAAGTGCCACTCTCATCATTGCCTTAGCCCAGTTTAAGTTCACGGTGCAAGCGCGGCAACAACAGAACAGGAGTGGTAAGCACAATAACCCTCAGGCTGCAGTGCAAACCTTCGAGCTCCTCCTTCGAAACGAGTCAATGTCAGGATAAAATAAATATCGGAGGTGGAATAGGAGGAGGGTACGACAAGAATGCCCTTTTTCATTTACCGTGTTCAACATCTAATTGGAAAATTTAGTTCAGAACAAGAGAGAGGTGACTGCAAGAAGAAGAAGAAAAATGTGCATCATATTTGCTAATGATATGGTTTGTTACCAGAAGAGATGATACCAAAGGGCGCTACTGACAGCTGTGAGCAGTATGGGTTTAGATAAACGCAAACAAGACGAAGACCATAGTATCGGAAGAAAAATAAAGAAAGTAAATGTGCGAATTCGAAATGAGGCAGTTGAACAAGTGGACAGATTCAAATACTTAGGGTGTACTACAAGTAAGTAATAACGTGAGCTGTCAGAAAGTCAAAAGGAAGATAGCAAAGACAAAGAAGCTTTTAATAGGAAAATAATTATTTTCAGCGAACCTCTGGAAAAATAATTAAGCAAGAGACTAGTGAAATATTTTGTTTGGAGTGTGGCAATATAGGCCCATGAGGCAGAAACATGGACATTATGACGATATGAAGAGAAAGGACTGGAAACATTTGAAATGTGGATATGGAGAAGAATGAAGCGTGTGAAATGGACAGACAAGAAACGAAGCTGTGCTAGAAGGAGTGAGTGAAGGAAAAATAATGCTGAAACTTATCAGGGAGAAGAAAAGAAATTGGCTGGGTCACTAGTTAAGAAGAAACTGCCCACTAAAGGTCGTACTGAAAAGAATGGTAAATGGAAAAAAGATCTGGCAGAAGACGATATAAGATGATGGACAACATTAAGATTTATGGATAGTAGATCTATGCGGAAACGAAGAGGAAGGCGAGAAAGAAAGCATTGGAGAATACTGGGTTTGCAGTGAAGAACTCGTCCTTGAGCAGAAAACTATGAAATGAATGAGTACGATTAAAGGAAGGAAAGATGCAGTGGGTCATGATATAAACCCAGTGAATGTATCATTTCAGCACCCCATTTACCATTGCTGTTACAAACCACTATCAAGAAAGGAGCCGTTACATCTATTTCATTTGATTGGCCGATTTCCAAAAATTGTGAATTTGAACAAGAATGACTGTTACTATTAGAAACACACACAAAGACTACGTGTAAATAAAATACTAATTTGTTATAAATAATCACAGTCTGTTTGAAGGTCTCACTGTGACAATGTAATCATAAGGAACAGTTGAGACAGACGCCAGAAAGAACCTACATTGATTTCCGGTAAAATTGTTTGCTATAAGTAATCAGTGGACGATCCTGTAAGTTCATGAATAGTAAACCTAACGGTTTAGGACCTTTTAGGTCGACTAATGGTATCAACAATATACGTTGAGTGTGCACTGTGTGCAGCTTCGTTGTATGTCTAAACTGTGTGAAGAGTGGAACAGGTGACGAAGCGACAGGAAATATTGCTAAGCAACAGTAAATGTCAAAATATTTGCCTTCAAATCATAGTTTTGTCCCCATATGGAACCTATCCTAGCATTTGCCTCAAGGGTCGAACGTCGGACCCCCACCATTACGTCGCGCCCTACACCAAGGAGAACCGCTTTCATCACAGCGCGTCGACCTACGTCAATGTAAGTCCGTGTCCAGGTGCTGAACACAGTGGCTACAATGTCTCGAAGCATGAACAACTTGGTATCAAACTTTCCACGTTACTTCTTTTACATTTCCTTCCCCCCACCCCGAATTTTATAGTACGCCTATCATCTTCAGTTTCCTTTCTTTCTCTTGTATTTATTTCTACTTGAAAATTATTTCTCCTCCTCTTCTTTTTTCATCATCTCGATTCTTGTCTTTGTCTACTTCAAGTTTTGTTCTTACCTTCCCCTACTTCTTATCACACTCTTTCTACTACATCTTCCGTTTTTTCTGTATATTTCCTTATTTCTTATGTAACTTTCCCTCGCTCTTATTCCTCGAATTTAATTAAGTGTACTTAATAAAAATTAATTATGAATACTACATTGCTACAACTCTATTTTTCATTCAACTTGTTCGGAAAGAAGCATAAAATGAAAAAGCAGAAGAAAAAATGAAAATAATAACAGTAACGAAGTTCTGTGCAAGCGGGTCAAGTTCAGCAGAACCTTGTCCTTCAGTGAAGTCTCGGAAACTAAATGACGCGTGGGTTTCGATGATGCTGCTGCTGCTGCTGCGATGAGATCAAACTGGGTCTTATTTCTGGATTCTGGCCCGAGCGATCTCAAGGACTGAGAAACTTGCCAGTGACATGTCGACATTGCTCTAAATTTAAAGAACTGCCCGCCCTCTACCTCTGCGAGGATGAACTAAATTGTCGAGGAGAGTTTATTGTTCATTCTGAACAAGAAAATATTTCACCTAGCGCAGCGAACAGCTGGAGCGTCGATTTCCATGAAATTTGTGGCGGAGAAGGATGGCACTGGAGCAGGTGTTCTCGGGGTACTCTTCTCTCCTATGTCATAATTCCAAAACGGCCCTTTAAAAGTCGTACTACTACTGTCAGATCTTAAAATGGTACTTACTTACAAATGGCCTTTAAGAAACCCGCAGGTTCATTGCCGCCCTCACATAAGCCCGCCATTGGTCCCTATCCTGTGCAAGATTAATCCAGTCTCCATCATATCCTACCTCCCTCAAATCCATTTTAATATTATCCTCCCATCTACGTCTCGGCCTCCCCAAAGGTTTTTTCCCCTCTTGTCTCCCAACTAACACTCTATATGCATTTCTGGATTCGCCCATACGTGCTACATGCCCTGCCCATTTCAAACGTCTGGATTTAATGTTCTTAATTATGTCAGTTGAAGAAAACAATGCGTGCAGTTCTGCATTGTGTAACTTTTTTCCATTCTCCTGTAACTTCATCCCTCTTAGCCTCAAATATTTTCCTAAGAACCTTATTCTCAAACATCCTTAATCTCTGTTCCTCTGTCAAAGTGATAGTCCAAGTTTCACGACCATACAGAACAACCGGTAATATAACTGTTTTATAAACTCTAACTTTCAGATTTTTTGACAGCAGACGAGATGACGAAAGCTTCTCAACCGAATAATAACAGAAATGTTCACACCTTGAAGAGAGTAAAATGTTTAAGAATTGTAAAATAAAAACTCTTAATCTACATACACTCCCATGCCCAAATACATACTTGGACATGTAACCCTTACAGATAAAATACATTTCTTTTATATTGAAGGACACATTCGCTATTTCCAAATCACTGCAACTCCTGCGGTGGTGAACAGAACTATTGCTAGGTTTATTATATACCCATGTATATGATTATTACAACTTACATTATACTCCCTCCGTTCCAAAATATGGTATCGTAACAAACAAAACAAGTTTGCTTATTGCGAATGCGCGCACGAAATGTTTCGCGGTGTGGTATTCTGTTCAGTAGTGAAGCGACTATCAGACAGAGCAGTTGTAAATGTTTCTAGTCTTCTGTAGTGCATCAAATCACAATATTTAAATAGTTCATTATGGACAGAAATCAAATGGGCACCTACTGTGGTGTTCCTGTTGCAGAAAATGGAACACCAACCCAGTCAAGTTTGAACAGAACATCTAAAACACAACAGTCGTATAAAAACGGGTTGTAATTTACTGAATTTTTATGTTAATTTGTCTCTCTCAAACAATGTTTTTGTTTTCTTTATTAATTTGACATCACACAGAATGAAATGTACTTTATTTATTTATTTTTCTTATGTTAATTTATCAAACAAATAAGTATCTAGAAGATGTATTAAAGTTACATTATATTACTGAGAACTTTGACAAATGTATACCATATTGTGGAACAGAATAAATGACATCTTTCTATACCATATTTTGGAACAGAGAGAGTACTTTTTATTCTGATGTCTACCTAGTCAGTCACCAACCCATATACGTATAAATATACTCTCGAAAGACCCTGTCTTTCAGAGGCATCTGTACCTCAATTGATACACCAGATTGGAGAGAAACTTGTCCGCAAAGTTGAGAACTTCACGAGTGAAAAATAGACGACATGTTGCTATTTTTTTTTTTCGAATTAAACGAAGCTATGTATCTTAGAGATTATCCTCCAACGACATTCTACAGCACAATACGTTTAAAGTGTTAAGGAATATTCAAGCAACATCTACTTACGTGAATATATTTAGATTCACACAATAGCAATTTTATTACTCTTTCCTTCGGAAAGAAGTGTCCAAAATAGAGTTCATAATTTTATAATCTTTCACCATACAAAAATTCAGAATTAGGCCTATATTTCGTCTATCTCAAAATTTTGTTCTCCATGTTCAATCGGTGAAAGGTACCAAAACGTGAAGGTTGTCGCCCAGTATCCAGAATGGTATGATGTTTCCAAAGAGTTCAATACACATGGACTTCTCAGTCCAAAGGTTATTAGTACTGGTCACGTGGATACTTACAGACAACCATATGCATCACGGTGATTTTAATACGGTACCTCTTCTTCATAAGGAAGTGGGCTAACAGTAATAGGGCACCGGTGGCAGTTAGCGGCTTGTGGTAGCACACAAAAAGCGCGTTCTTCCTTGACACGCACTTGGTCAGTCGTGTTTATTAACATGTCCAGGATTTAAATGTCTTTGTGAATTGTTCTATTGTATTTCTGTCCTGGGTTAAATTTATGGCTGTAATCGGATATTCGATCCGTTTAATTCGTATTTTCTTGTTCATATTCTTCAGACACAAACCGCTGTTAGTATGAACATCAACAAAAATAAATAAAAAAATTAATAATAATAATAATAATAATAATAATAATAATAATAATAATACACGATACCTTCAACTGCAGAAGGTGCTGGTATTCAACGTGGACTAAAAATTGCCGACAAATCTGTGTTGTTTGGGTAAAGGGAGATATGTCATAAAAATGAGTTCCGAGATAAATGAGAATTAAACTTCGGACCCTTATTGCAAATAATTTTCTACACCAATAAAACACATCAACTGCTAGTCTTCTTTTGATGTTTGCACACTCACTTGTATAATTTAACTTGTGTGGAACAAAATTCCATCCGCACAAAAAATGACTTTATCCCCTTTATACGAACACCACAGAAATTTTTCTGGAGCCCTCTATTAGGAACCAGGTTCTTTAACGTTCGTAAATCTACGACACGAGACCACAGCTTTGCTTCCCTCGCTCTTAAAAATACTTCGTACTCAGCCCGTGGCGGGAAGACTTGACTCAGCCGGTTTGAAACAGCAAGTCTCGAATCCAAGGCTACCACAGTAACCATTGGCTCACCGAGAATGACAAACTGATATACTTTAAGTAAATAATAAGCCTAAAAACTTCCTTACGATAGTGAATTTATATGAATATTATATATCACATTTTCAGTTCACGTTAACAAACTGAGATAAATACGAGTAATAAGCGCATCTGAACACAACCGTCATATGCATCTCGCACAGACAAAACGGGGAAGCGCAAATGACAGAGCAGAATTTGAGAATAGGAACGAACAGGATCAAGTGTGAAATAAATACGTATAATTTACTTCATGATCAAGGTGTATGAGACAAGGGACAAATGATTAAGTAAATTCGCAGAAAGAGGAAGTTGAAGCCGGTTCGATATCCGAACAATTGATGGTAGCTTAGGATCCCTTATCGAAAACGAGTGTTCTCTATTCTGCCTCACTTACTCCTACAGAGTTTGACATACCTGTCAACCTATTTCTCATTTCTTGCAGTGTACAGTATATTAAAAAAGTGTATAAAGTTACATGGTTATTTATACCAGCCTCCTCAGTACTTCGCCAGCTGGCGATTGAGTAATGCTACTGATACGCAACAGTAGGAGAACTGCGCTCGGACGTGGGTTGGATTTTGTCGAGGTTTTCCCCCTACTAGAAGGCGAATGTCAGGTAATTCCATGGTGATCCTCTGCATCATCTCACCAATATACCATGATGTAGAAGGCACACTGGAGAAACAAGAGAACCCCGAGAAAAACTTCAATTACAACCCTGTACGCCACAAATCCCAGGCCTGGCTGGAACTCGAACCCGAAACATCTGCGTAAGAGGCCGGTAGTTGAGTCCACGAAGCCACCGCAGAATAAGTTACATAGATATAACATCACTACCACTACAAAACACAGTAACAGCCCTTCTGCTGAAATAACACACTAATCAGACAGCAGATTTTCGGTCCCAATACTGAACATGAGGTGTACGTCAGTAGAAGGGAGGTCATCGAATACATTGCTACGCTCGCTCCGTAGGCCAAGGGACGTGACGTCATGTCGATGTGAGGGACCGAAAACCGTTATCTGCTTATCATACGAAGCTATGGTAAGCTGTCAAAGAAGCCACATAAAATACTGCAATAAATTAAATTTAAAGCATGGTTTAAATGGTAACTGAATCACTTACATTAGTACAAAATTACAGAGTGTAGCATTAGTCTAGGCCTATTACTCCCAAGAGAAAAACGCAAATGTCACAATCTAAGTGACTTTTAACTACACTTAAAGGGTCATGTGTTTTAAATTGATATTATGGTTTTCCATATTGAAGACGTTTACATACAACATCAAACTTTTTTACATAGCCAGCTTAGTCACACGATTTCCATATTGCGCACATACTCGACACGTTTATCTCCGGAAACTGCTGCTCGATCTCTTATTTCTCTGATTAGAATGAAAGTGATGGTGTTCCAATGATAAAATTTCATTCTAATTTCTTCCCTAAGTTCCACAACATAAGCATTAAACAACTACCCATGCTGAGTGCAGTTGGTTCTGTCGATTAAACGAGATTAGGGGCTAGGAAAATCTTATTTAAATCCGCTATTTCACCAGTTTCCACATTAGTTCCATGATCCACTTAGCGTCCTATACAGATGAACAGAGGAAGGAGAAGACGGACGGAACGAGGAACTAATGAAATCAACTTCTTTTGTAGTAACTGATTAGTCCTTCCGGGAAAATTTCCCTTTTCTTTCGCTTCATATCAAAATTTTCTTCAATAATGGCCCCGGACTGGTGAAGTCCTTTGTGGTACAGTACAGTGCAAATATGTATGTTGAGTATCGTTATTTCAACTAAGCAACATTATTCTTACTCTTAATGGCAAAGATAATCTTACTGTTGCAATTTTTATTTATTCATTAAAGACATCAGCTCAAAGAATTTGAGTGATCACAAGGGTCCTGAATACAATAAACATGTACAGTATAATGTGATTTGAAATATTAAAGAAAAAAGAAAGTAAATTGTTGTGAAAAAGTATGGAAATCATCTTAAAAATAATCATATTACATATTATTTAGAACAACGAAATGGAACTGATCGATGATCCTTTATTAATTGTTTTGTTCCTAGAAAAGCACTAAATCTTTTGTGAAGAATGAAATTGACAGATTCTTTCACATAACAATGTGATGATGGAATTAATAAAATCACATTAAACTACTAGTTGACACTAACGCAGCGTTACTCAGTAACATTTACCACAGTAGTTGTTACACTGAAAATAAACTCCTTACCACTTACTGTTTTATTAAAAAGTATTGGTATGTTTAATTGGAACAGGATAAACAGACTTACGCCTAATGATCATATTACCCTTGTCCTGCTGACGGCACACAGTTAACTGATGGATTAACCATCGATGAAATTAAAGTCAAACTTGGCGCCTGGACATATTGTGCTAAACGGTATCCACTGTTGACGGTTAAATATTATTATTTAATTCAATATGTATATTCCCAAACAATCAAATTTCCTAAAATTTTAGTCAAAATGTTAGAAATGTAAACTGATTTTTCTTTTGCTACGAGAACAATGTGGCAAAATGTCTTCTAAAAAGATGAGTAAATTTCTATTGTCTTACTATCACTCCCAATGACCTTGATTATTCGAGCAAGGAAGAAAGTCCAACAAACTTATGACCACAAGCTCAAATTCTGCCACAAGACCATGCACAGCAAGCTTAAAGACTTGTAGACTGTAAACTCTTTACTGAACAACTGAGCAACGTTCTTACTGACCAAGAACGATTGTAATTATAATTTTAATTGTATCATTCATATTGTACTTATAATCCCCTAGTATCTAAAGTCTGGTTAGTGTATTATGTAGCTAGGCGACAATGTATGTAATGCAGGATAGGAAAGGAACTGCCCACCCTACCACATTATCTCCTGACTTAGTTGCCTCATAAGTGGTGCCCTATTGGTATCACTTGAGAGGTACAGATCTGTCTTCGAACAGTTTAAACAACAAAATCCCCTGATAGAGAGGTAGAGAAGGACTGAAACCGATGGAATTGATGACAGCGAGATGGTATATTGGTGAGATGATGCAGAGGATCACCATGGAATTACCTGACATTCGCCTTCTAGTAGGGGGAAAACCTCGACAAAATCCAACCCACGTCCGAGCGCAGCTCTCCTACTGTTGCGTAATACTGCGATAAGATATATAGTAGTATGTACAGTCTGAGAAACAATAGATATTTTCACAGTCCCAAAAAGGAGACACTGCGCATAATCAGAGGACGAGCGACCGATTCACAAGCGAACCACTAGTTGAGGTAATAATAACATTCGTTCTGTTTTGTTGTATATCGTCCATACGTAGCTAGAACAAGTGCCAGGGAAAAGACTTTACCGTAAATAAGTACGTAGTGGGATAAAGACTGTAAATTAAAGAAAAACGAAAGAAGGAAAATGGAGAGAAAAACAATTCCAAGGAATGCATAACAGCAGGATCGAACATGCCCTCGACTGCATGGGAAGCAAGCGCTCTTTCCATTAGATTAAATCCGTCCATGATATACTGTAAATGGTTTGTACGAAGCGATGCAATACTCCAGTCCTACTTACTTAAATCATGAAATTGGACATTAACTGATTTAGTTTAAATTAATGAGACGCGTTTTGTATTATTTGTGGAAAGAAACCATCTTGTTATGCCGTGCGATTTATAAATGAAGTAATGGGATATGAAAATCGTTATTCATTTGCTATTATGTGATCTACTTCCTTTTATTAATATATTATGTTCATCGAGAATGTATGAGCTGAACTGAAACGAAGGAGAATCGAAAAATATCTAAATGAGCCACCTCGGAATCAGGATCAGTTGTGGGATCAAGTTCTGGCTACCTAGGAAGATCTCGCTCAGGACGAAACTATTTCCGCAACTTCGTAGACTCTGCCCCGAAGATGTCAAGCGGTGACAAATGCCGGTAACATCTGGACGAGGTATTTAGGTCCACATACTTTTTCTTTTTTTGCATGTGTATCTTTGTTTTATTGCGGGAAGAAAATTTATGTCCCAAGCCTATATTTGGTTTTTATTCTCCAAGTCGAGCCAAGCATTAACCCACAGGTGTTGGGTATAAGTTGTTCCACTTATTAAAAAAAAATTGAATGCAGACAGCATGTACAAAAATTAACGACGTTATTTAAAGACAATTAAAATCCCCACCTGACTGAGAACTGAACCCGGGCTCCCGACGTCTCAAGCCAGACTCTTACAGACTGCTGCACGGGGGCGAACGATACAGAGACGGCGCGAAGAGAGACGTGCAGCGCCCAACTTGAACTCAATTTACTCAAATTGACTGGTGTGAAGAGCTCTTCCATAGTTAAACCTTTTCACCATCAAGAGTCGCGCCGTCAATAAATTGTTTCTAAGACTGTACTTCGATACAACTTTCTTCAAACAAACCTAGGTAAAAACTGTTGACTAATGAAACAAAAGTTCAAAGTGAACCATAAATGTAATAATAATTATAATAGAAATGATAAGCTGTGCCAGGCTGAAAAAAATCGCATATTTCATTAACAACAAAAATTACCTAGAATTCTAGAATGTCAAAGAATGGCACTTTTTTTTTATTTTATTGGGTTATTTTACGACGCTGTATCAACACCTAGGTTATTTAGCGTCTGAATGATATGAAGTGATAATGCCGGTGAAATGAGTCCGGGGTCCAGCACCGAAAGTTACCCAGCATTTGCTTGTATTGGGTTGAGGGAAAACCCCGGAAAAAACCTCAACCAGGTAACTTGCCCCAACCGGGAGGTCCCAAAAAAACCCTATGGTACGTACTGAATATTTTTAAAACCAGGGTGTCAAACTTAGGATTTGTAAATAAGTTTGCATTACTGAGAAGTAATTAAAATCCACACGCTGGTTATTGTTTACAAAAACCTTTCAAATGACTGTAAGACCTTAGAACACATTGAATACTCTGGAAAAGGAACTATTGTTTCTGGCAAAATGTGATTGTGGATATTTGTCAAACCTTTACTTACACTGGTGCTTGTTTTAGACGTATTTGCTGCTGAGAATTAATTTATCATTTACTACACTATTTTTATTTCCGCGCGTGTATCTGAGTCATGCATGCGTACGAGACCGGTCTCACATCCCTAACCCATTGCGTTTCACATGTCCACCCAATTGTGTTTCCTGTGGACAATGTGAAACATGTCAGCCGAGAAGCCCTTCCGGTCTGCACTCACGCACGTCAACTGTGCAGATAGGCTCCACATTCGATCTTATCATTGGTAAACGTGTCCTACTCTCGTTTCTAGCAATAAACAGATTCTTCAGTTGATACCAGATTTACACATCTGACAGCAAACATCTCACAAACACTTTAAGAAATTTGTCAGTGCCATCATCATAAGGCTAAGGCTTACGACTCGAATTACGGTAAGTTCAGACGTACTGGTATCTGAGATGTCAGCAATAATGCTGACATAAGCGTCACATATTTTAATTGATTATTTAATGACGCTATGTCAACTGCGAGGTTATCAAGCATCGATGGAAGTTGTGATACTATTACGATATTTGACAAGATGAGTTCTGAGAATGACTATGGGCTCGGTTGCAACTTACCGCATGACTTTTTTTTATCTATTTGTCGTGTGAAATACGTGTAAAACGCATAATTAACGTAATTTAATGTAAAATACGTAAAATAAACCTCTAGCAGCCTTTAACCGTTCTCCATTATGTATTTTATAAAGAGTTCAAGAACTACTGGCCATGGGATAACCTGACATCCGTCTTATACTTGGAGAAAACTTCAGAAAAACCCTAACCAGACAATCGATTCGAGCGTTTGAAACCTACGCTCGAGCACAGCCTCAGAGTGCGAGCCCAGTTCGTTACCTCCAGAGGACGTCGATGGCTGTAGATGTTTTTTTGAAATTCTTTAAATATACTTCATCAATAACGATGTTATGCAGCGTTTGTGGGATTGATAATTTAATAATATTTGGCGAGATAAGCAGAGGATTCGCCGTGCGATTGCCTGACATTCGCTTTATAGTTGGGGAAAACCTCGGTCAGGCAATCGGTTCTGACAGAATTCAACCCACTCTTTTTATTTGTCTATGCTCGAGACTACCTCGGATCACGAGTTTCACGTTCCAAATTTTACCCAGGGAGTATATTGCTGGGTCTGCAGGCGTTGTTAAATAATTATATAAATTGTCTGCAAAAAAAAAAAAGTATGGCGCCTGGTACCTACAACTATGTTTATTATTCCACACTGCATTCGCATACCGCTCATTAGCCGAACCGTTAGATTACAATGGCGTCAGCATTCGCTGAAATGGGTAACAGGTAAGGAGTGTACCGCAATATGCACCATCGTGCAGAAGGGAGAGGTAGAAAGCAGAAAGCATACCCGCCAGTAGCCATGGATGCACACTCGTGCATCTCTTATCCGCGGGTAAGAGACGCTAGCCCAAGGGTGTACTGTGCTGATGACCGCTGCGTTAGAGCATTGGCTTCCCATGCTAGAGACTCAAAATGAAACCTTGACCTAGTCAACTAGAATGTATTGGTGAAGTTTTCTCGTGGTATTCCCGTTTTTTCAACTTCCATCATTCCTCCATATTTACCATCATCTTATCACTGGTAGAGAGAGCAACTGGAAAGTACTACTCCTGTATATCCATCTAGAGCGAACGTTCCACAGATTGGGTTCCCAGAAAGATCATAAAAAATACGAGACACTCAGCACTGATTTTAAATTAAGCTTTCATATACAGGGCGTCCCATTTATCTTGTGCACCCACCTATTATAACGTTTTGTTTGGATAGGTATTGGAATTTTTGTTTTTGAGCGTTACGTTAGAACGAGGGGCTAACATGAGTGTGGAGATTTGGTGCATGTAACTATATTATGGTACAAGATATACGTGACTTCATCAATTTTTCAAATAGCACTACATTAATCATGTTACATTGACTACACACATTAAGAAGAGTTCAAAAATGTATCACAATGTCACCTTCCTAATCAATAACAACAAAACGAAACAAAAACGTACTTCCAATGTGATAATGCTTTGAGAGTCACAGATGATGTTCCAAATGGTGACCATTCACATTAATGCACATTCGAAGGCGTTCCCCGAAAGACGGTATGACTGCCCGACATATTGCTGGCTGAATGGACACACAAGCCTGTCGAATGCGTTGCTGCATGTCGTCTGGTGTTGTCAGAATGTTCTGATACACACTGTCCTTTACAGTTCCCCACAGGAAGAAGTCGAGTAGCGACAGGTCCGGAGAACGTGCAGGCCACTGTACATGGATTGTGGCTTCGATAGTTGTTGTTTGTTTACATGTTGAGACAACAAACACAACACACGACGTGTACGGACGTCAGTCGTCTTTTGTTTTGTGTAATTTAACGCACAAGATGAATGGGACACCACAACAAACGGCACATTCTGATGGCATTCATTTTGCATTTTGTTGTTTTTATTGATTGGAAGGTGACGTGATATATTTTTGAACTCGTCTTAATGTGTGTAATCAATGTAACATGATTAAAGTATGCAGTGCTATTTGAAAAACTGATGACTTCACGTGTATCTTGTACCATAATGTAGTTACATGCACCAAATCTCTACACTCATGTTAGCGCCTAGTTCTAACATAACTCTCAAAAACAAAAATTCCAATAACTATCCAAACAAAAAAGTTATATTAGGTGCACAAGGTAAATGGAACACCCTGTATATTTTCCAACGTGCTTATGCATGTCAGATTAAAACAATACAAGTAAATCAAATTAAATACTATTATTTAAAATAAAGTACTTAAAAATAACTTGGACAAAATGAATTGAAAATAGGTTCAGTTGAGAATATTGTTAAAAATCAGAGCCACTCGTACAATAGAAGAATTAATAACTTGTAACAATTGTTTGTTGTCAAGCATTAAGTCATTAAATGTAACACAATCCCCGCTGAAAAATTATTTCGCAATAAGCATTGATTTTACTGTCTTTATACGTAACTTGTTTTTCTCATCAGTTCACAGAAAGTTTATGCGACAGAACAATATCTTGACATTTGCATTTGTAATAGTGATAAATGTAGAGTGTAGTAATACACATTCAGATCTTCAGCCTGTCACACAGACGGTCCGGCTTCGAGTCCTGATCAGGCCTGGGATTTTTAATGAGAATCCATAATGACACTTGTGGCGAACAAGGTTACAGTTGAGGTTTTTTGGAGGGTCTCCCATTCCCCCATACTAGGCACCTACAATCTACACCATTCCGTCATCATTCTATAGCATTCTCCGAACGTCGGTTGGCGACGGACGGAGGTGGCTGGCCTGGGGACTACTGGGATTGCCTGTTCGAAACCTGGGTATTGTATTGTATTGTATTTATTCCCTATACAATCTATTACAGATTATATGCAGCGAACCTTCGTGGGTTTTGGAATGCGCCTAGCTTGTGGGTTAGCACAATAGATCTTGAAAGACCGCAGTGTTGTATCGTAGTGATCCCTCCCTAAAATCCAATTCAATAATCTATAAATAAATTACATTCGTACTGCGTTCCGCCACTGTACCCCACTTCTGCTGTATTTTACAGAGTGTAAAAAAACATTAAATATTTTGAGAGGCATTAGCATTCACCAAGACAAGAAAACAAAGTCTAATAAACATGGACCCTAAAATTAATATCTTCCAAGATACGAGTACTTGTTCAACATCATAGGATATGCTCACTATTATTTCCATTAAAAAATGAGCATTGCATATTCTGAGAAGTGATAGTAGTCATCAAAACAAGACAAAAAAGTATAATATAGATTAATTTTAAAATTAATATCTTCCGAAATATGAGTACTTGCTCAACATGACAGGATATACATTTGCTCAATTTGATTCCGATTTAAAAGGAAAAAGCATTCAGTATTAAGAGGTGGTAATATTAATCAAAACAAGAAAAATAGTCTAGTAATCATGGGTCCTCAAATTAAATTTTGTACGAAACAAGGACTTTTAAATTAGTATTGTAAGAAGAGCATAACTTCTAATGTGAGTTCTTTGCTTGTTTCATATTGGGTATGCAGTATCATATCCGAAATATAGTAAGTAAACAAAAGAGTAACAAGGTGTGATTTCCTAAGACGTAGGGCAGAAGGATGCGTTACAATGGATGGAAATCACATAAAGTATCTCCAGTGATGTTGATGAACAAGTACTCATATCTCGGAAGATATTAATTTTATGACTTTTTTTGTCTTGTTCTGACGAATATTACCACAATTCAGAATAATGAATGCTATGTTTTTAAAATGAAAATCACACTCATATCTCGGAAGATATTAATTTTAGGACTTTTTTTGTCTTGTTCTGACAAATACTACCACAATTCAGAATATTGAATGCTATGTTTTTAAAATGAAAATCACACTCCTATCTCGGAAGATATTAATTTTAGGACTTCTGTTTATTAGACTTTTTTCTTGTCTTGATGAATACTACCACCCCACTAAATATTGAATGCTTTGACACCTGTATGTAAACAGAAGTGGAAAGAAGGGAGTAAAGCTATCACTGCTGCCAAAGATGTGGTGTGGTTAAAGCAAACTTACTTGACTCTCACCCCTATTTTAGAGCTTCCGTTCTTTTACTTGACTCTGTAAAAACATTCAGACAGAAATTTAAAAACATTCTCTATTGTCTAATGTAATTTGTTGACTGTTCCACATTTAAATTAAACTTGGGAGAAAATTACGGATAAATACATCCTATATACCAGGTCGTAACTTTTTCTAACAATACAGGAATGTAAACAATTACTGTATATAGGAAAGACATAAAGAGTGCTTCATCATAAATTTGGGTAATGTTTTTACTCCATTCGAATTTGTCTAATTAGCCAAACGGCTGGATAAACAATCTGCTCTGCGATCACTACTTGCATAAAAAATCACAAAAATATAGCACTTACGAGGTGACATAGCCTACCAGAAAACATTTGACTACTGAAATTTCTTCGCCACTGTAGTTGTTTCGTCTAATACGACCTAGCTTCATTTTATTTTTACAGTACCTAATTCATCAAAATACAAGAAACATACTCAAATATTTCATTTTTAATGTTGTTTGAGATTCCCCAAAGCTTTAACTTTTCTTTCATTTCAGCCCTGATCATATAAACAGACTGATCAGCCTAATGCACTTTCAAGACAACTCTTATCAATTTCACTATGCTGTCATCTAGTGGCTGCAAAAGAAGTCACTTTATAACTCTGATGAAACTGCATAGACATAGAGTAATAGCTTGCAGCAGTATTTCCATCTAGCGGCTGTTACCAAAAATTCATTTTCGGCAGTGGAGATCCTAATGGTTGTTCTCTTCCACATGTTGCCATTTCACAACATTGGGATGACAATCTGATAATACCACAGTCTACTATATACAGTCGCGAAGCTCAATATGTAGTAAAAATGCAAACAGGGATAGTTGCCCACCGCTAGGATCGCTACTATCGCCTCATCATCGCAGATCTCTCTCCTAGCAGCCTACAAAATATGTTACACTTTCGTTGTCGTGTTCTTTTGGAAAAATTAACACCTCCCTTCCATTATTGAAATATTAAATGCATAAAGTTAATTTATTATTTTAATGAAGTATATTAAATTCCACCATAAACTCGAAGATACCTGCAAGAAATAAGTTAATATAATTTTTGTTTGTGCAAAACGAACTGAAATTTACTATAATAGCTTCACTCATTCAAGATTATAGCGATAATTAACTATGAATTGAAACCAATAAATATTAATTTGCATTTCTCTTTACAACAATAATAATGGAAATATGAATTAATGGAGTAACTTACGTGTACCGGTACTTGTAGTGTAGGCTTACGTAGTTAACAAAATGGGATGAGGTTAAGCAATAATAATCACACCAGAATTGGAAATAAAACGTGATCAATACATTTTATTGTAACAGACTTTTTCTACGTCTCTAGTTAAAGCAACAAATAAAAATAACAACAAAATTAACAGCTATAATTAAAAACATATCCTTTGAAGAAAAAATTAGGCCTAAGCAATAATAATCCCACCAGAATTGAAAATAAAACGTGATCAGTAAAGTTCATTAAAACAAACTTAATTTTTCTAAGTCTTTAGTAAAATAACACATAAAAATAATAACAAAATTAATAGCTACAATTAAAAATATATCCTTTGAAAAAAAAAGTAGACCTAACCTTTATTTCTCTGGAAATTTAGCAGCCTAAGTAACAGAACTTTGACCGGTATCTAATGTCCTTTCGGTTAGACTGAAACATTTCATTGTGAAATTTAAGGATATAATGTATTCTAACAGTCACAAAGAACTTCAAATTAAGTTTTGTTTCTGCACAGCATTCTTGTGGAAACCCAGGAACCTTTCTGAATCTTTCGGAAATCGGAAAAAAGATAACTCTGGCCTCTTTCTCTTACTGTTGCTACAATTTATAGCACTACAAACGTCTCCTCCTTGTCCCATATTATTATTCCAATTATTATATTTTAGCCATTAACATTTTCATTATAACCAATAACGAACATTTCACAAGCATCAATGTGAAATACGCAACGAGCTAGCACTCGATAGAAATACGACACAGTCCAAAGTCGACCATGGACAGTCTATTGTTTCTAGTTGCTAACCGCTTGGAGCGCTTTATCACGAGATTTGCAAAAAAACACCTCAAGCTTCGCGACTGTATATAGTAGACTGTGATAATACTGTAGATGTGATCAGAGATTTCAGTGGGAAGGTGTATAAAAGTTTTACATCTAATTATTATACAAGGTGCGGCAAAGGAATCGGGCAGTTTTAGAAGGTGTTTACTGAGTAACATGAGGGGTCATGGATATCGATCGACCGTCGTTTGTTAGCATTTTTGATATCATTTTGTGTAATGATTGAACTATGGAGCTCCGAGCAGCGTGCTTTCGTTATCGGGACATTTTTCAAGAATGGTGATTCAGTTGTGAAAACCCAGCGTGCCTTTCGTCTCCACTTTAATGTTGGCCGCCATGGAGAAGTTCCTGCTCGCAATATCATATTGAGATGGGTACAAAACTTTCGATTATCAGCATCAGCTTGCAAGAAGAAACCACCAGGACACGTTCGAAGTGTACGAACGCCAGATAACATTGAGCGAGTAAGAGTGGGCATTATGAAGAGTCTACATCGATCAGCTAGACGACAAGCTATAGCACTGCGACTTTCAGAACGTTCTGTGCGCCGAATATTGCATTCAGATATTAAGTTTCTTCCATATACACTTATGATTGTTCAGCAATTGAATGAGGGAGACTATGTCCAACGCAGAACATTCGCCAAGAGAATGGTGCAAATTTTGGCTCACGAAGTTATGTTCATGAGTGACGAGGCACATTTTCATTTAAATGATTATGTTAATAAGCATAACTTTAGATACTGGGCCCCTGAAAATCCTAACGAACTATACGAGCGTCCGCGTCACTGTACAAACGTTACAGTTTGGTGTGCTGTGTCTAGATACTGCGTCATAGGTCCGTATTTTTTTTTTTTTTTTTTTTTTTTTTTTTTTTGAGGAGAACGGGAACACTGTGACAGTGAATAGTGAACGCTACGTCGAAATGCGAAGACATTTCTTCAACCAGAACTTCGTAGGTGTCTACGTAAGATTGATAGACAAATTATATGGTTTCAGCAAGATGGTGCCACGGCTCATACGGCAGAAAATTCAATGACAGTTCTGCGCCGCAAGTTTCCAGGGCACATCATTTCTCGGCGTGACGATATTCCCTAGCCTCCCCACTCGCCTGACCTTACCGTCTGCGACTACTTTCTGTGGGGTTACCTGAAGTCCAAAGTGTACGTAAACAGGTCCCAAACAACTGATGACCTGAAGATTGCCATTGCCCAGGAAATCGCCAACATTGATGGCGAAATGTTGGAAAGAGTGACACGCAACTTCAGGGAGAGACTTGAAGAGTGCACAGAAAGAGACGGACACCATTTGAAGGATATAATTTTCAAGACAATCTATGTCAACAAAATGGCATACATAGGCAGCTTTTTTTTTTGGCAGTAATAGACTTGTAATAGTTCTACGGAGTTATTTCCATTTGAAAATCGTCCGATTCCTCTGCCGCACCTTGTAGTTATCTTTTGTTATACGAAATGCTGAATTCATCATTACACCTACAAAGCTCTTGTTTGACTAACAACAAATCATTCCAACTTATTAAACGACATACTCTGTATCTGTTTTCTTATTTTTTACACTTGTGTTTTTCTATCGAATTTCTAACCGTTCCACTTGAAGATAAAAATTATTCTCGATTTACCGCACTAAAGAAACAGGATGATTTCGTAAAACATGAAAAATTATCTACGATTTTAACAACTCTGTTCTGGTTTTTAAACTAAAAAGCAGCAAAAACTGCAAAAAAAAAATGAAATTTTAGGCTTTCACAGTGATTGTGTTGTGAAAAGGAGTTTTGAGTAGAATATTTTTTTTCTTTTAGTAGGTTAGTTTACGACGCTTTATCAACATCTTAGGTTATTTAGCGTCTGAATGAGATAAAGGTGATAATGCCGGTGAAATGAGTCCAGGGTCCAGCACCGATAGTTACCCGACATTTGTTCTTAATGAGTTGAGGGAAAACCCCGGAAAAAACCTCAACCAGGTAACTTGTCCGGACCGGGACTCGAACCCGGGCCACCTGGTTTCGCGGCCAGGCGCGATAACCGTTACCCCACAGGTGTGGACTTGAGTAGAATATCCCAGCAACGTGCGATGGGACTTAATATCTGAAACACTGTTCAACTACACACAGGTTCCATCTTCTAGATAATTATAGCATATTATATGGAAGCTGTATGTGGTTCCGAAACGTTGGAAATGTTGAGTTTCAACACATGGGGGAAGACCCAAAAGTTTCTTGAATTCTTCTTAACAGCCAACAGTTTCGATATTTTCGCACAATCACAGATCCACGAATGATGTATAATTACTGTATACCTACCATAAAAAGTTAAAATTTATCTCAAAACGTTTTGACCATTAAAATGTCATAATGTGCTCATGCTTATTCAATCATACTGTTCTATATAGTAAAGACAATCATAAAATATATCTCCAGTACAATTTTGCGCCTGTGGAGTAACGGTCAGCGCGTCTGGCCGCGAAACCAAGTGGCCCGGGTTCGAATCCCGGTCGGGGCAAGTTACCTGGTTGAGGATTTTTCCGGGGTTTTTCCTCAACCCAATACGAGCAAATGCTGGATAGCTTTCGGTGCTGGACCCCGGACTCATTTCACCGGCATTATCACCTTCATTTCATTCAGACGCTAAATAAACTAGATGTTGATACAGCGTCGTAAAAAAAATAGCTATCTTTGGCTGCCAACATCGGTTGGCAGACCTGCTACCAACTTTTCCTGCTGAAATATGAAGTATGGAATCTCTCTGGAGTCTCGATAAAATTCGCCTCCAGTGGCTCCAGTACAAATAATTATGGCGGCCGGCGAACCGCTTGAACCAATAATACAGGCGGCTTGCCGGCCGTCATAATTTGTACTAAAGGCAAAGGTAAGGTTCAATTAGAGCCCCAACCGTCTCTCTCAACATTATTTGTATATAAAACAGTCATGTTAGAATATCAATGTATGGCTGCTGCAAAAGCTATCAATGTTACGTTACTATTCACGTTTAGACTATTCCACAATGCATATTAACGTGAATATTTATTACAATAATTTTAAACTAAAATTTCACCACCGGTACGTATAAACAGAGAGAAATTCTACAAACGTTCAAAAGGCGTCACCACTTAAATCTACAATCCATGTTACTTCTATGTACTAAGCCAATTTGGAGCCACGCCATAAAAAAAAAAATATGATTTTCCTGTTCTCACAATGACCATGTCTGCATCATTAGTTTGTTACAATGATGCAGACACCGCCATAGGTATAGTATAATATAATATAATTTATGAAGCAACAGATTTTGATTACAATATTCTTTCCGATCCGCAGTTGGTTACAGCAGAGTAGTGGGTTACAGTAGCTATCTCACACGACATAATCACGTGACTATCGGCACTGTGGTTCGTGATAATTTAGTAGTGATCAGCTGATTTGCAGACCTGCGTCTGTCACGTTCCTGCTAGAGGCTTTCAACTCTTCTGCCACTTTAATCGGGTAACATTACGGTCCGAAAACAAGAAAACTGAAATTCTCACGTATTCTTGTTTGATCATTACCATTACGAATTCTATCACTGTTGGCACTTCTTAAGAGTAAATACTAAAATCACTGCAGTGTTGTGATATTTCACTAATACTACTGTTAATAATAATAATAATAATAATAATAATAATAATAATAATAATAATAATAATAATAATGATAATAAGTGACGATGATGATGATGATAATAATAATAATAATAATAATAATAATAATAATAATAATACAGTGCGACAATAGCAGTACATTCTCTGAAAGTAAACACTCTTGTACTAGATTTTACGGAAGACATCAAAGCAAACACGAAATGTACGGTTTACAAAGGAATCAATAGCGTGCCTTCTAGCCATAACCTCCAAACCTGCTTACAAAATGAGCACTACAAACTGCTGTAGAGCAGGGTGATAACGACGAATAAGCGTAGCCTTGACAATGTTATACGACGTAAAATGAAGTTGTTTTGATAAATATCCTGCGTTGGCAACAATTTTGCACGAATACATTAGTTTAAAATAGTGCGCAAGTGTATGATTAAAAATTTGACTACGACGTAACTTTTTACAATTACTACCCCAACGCCGCTTATTCGCCTCAATGGCGTGATGCCAGAGAGAACTATATTCAGTGCCATATATCGACTGAGAAGTTCTGCAGTACTTTCAAAATAACACGGTGGTAGTCAGAGGCATAACGCCAAATAATACTATTGCTGCTGCTGATACTACTAATGTATACTACCACTACCACCCTCACGACAGAACAAAGGGAGTACAGTATCTGACACAACTTCACTTAAAATACCTCTGCTATCGACCCAGTATGTTTCAAGAAGCTTACGAAATCTATGTAATTAATTCCACATGCATTTCATCATCCATAATAATTTGTAAATATCTTTTAAGTGAACAAGACAACACAACTCCAAAACAAAGACGACCTTGACAATCAGCTGTTTGTGTTCGCATACAAAGCAATGCCCAGCTGATTTTTGTTTACATAATTAAGCATCTGTTTAAAACAATGCTTTTTCAAGTTAAATTATTTTTATTTATTATATTAACATTATTTTGTATAACTGTACTTACTACGTAAACAAAGCAGCTGCAGAAAATCCGCTGTAAGGTGTCAGAGCAGAATTATACGACTTGACAACAACTGACCCCTCGCAGCCAGTTGCGAAGATGGCAGCCAGCTGATTGTTGTCTATTGGGCTTTTAAAGAGACTGAGCATCCCCATTGGACAACGTACAACCAATTACAAACGCTGTATGAAGGTCTCACGAGTCGTTTTATGTCAAGTATTTGTTGGTCGAAATGTCAATAAAATAGTTAGGGTATTTGTTGACATGATAGTCCGTATCTATATATTTTTGAACATAATTAATTTAATTTATCATTTTATCAGTGCAGTTAATACATTGTGAGCATTGTTGGACAATCTCCGTAGAACTTTAAAATATAGGCCTAGGTAGTTTTATTCGTCATATTTGTTCCGTCTAGTTTTTAGATACATTAGACACATTATGTACTGTACATAATATTATAAATTACAAATTGTAAAGAACTCCAAACTCAGTATTTCGACTATGGTCTATATAATTCCATAACCATTAAATTTAAAACTATATTATTGACTAAATCGATTCAGTATGTAATGTCAGACACGTACCCAGAGATTTAATTTTAGGGATGTCCAAAATAAAATAAAGGTGTCTTCCAAATAGTTGTCTACAATATACATAATATGTCTTACTTAGGCTAAATATAGGTACAAAATGAATAGTGATTAGGCTAGGAATTATATTTTAAAGGCGAGAAGGTTATTTTTAAATGTCATATTTTCTTTACAAATCGCAACTGGTTTCTGTTGGTCCTGTGGGGAAGTCAAGAAATCCTGGACCCTCCCCTCCCTCTTGAATACGTGCCTACTGCATGTAATGTCTTAAACATTTGGGGTATGTGATATCTCATGTGTTATTGCGTTCTGACGTTCTTATAAACATTTCAGCGTTCCTGTCAAAATGCCACTTCTCAATGTTATAGCAACTACCGGTAGTGATTTTACAGAAGTCTGTCATCTGCGGTTTTTGTTACCATCACTGTCTTTATATCGAAACAATATTCAAAACTTGTAATGGTAATTTTTAGGGATGTTAAATAATTGGAAATAAGTCCGAAATGAGAATAAAACTGTTAGAATTATTATACTTGCTTGAAGTGGCAGATTTATAAGAGTAAATTCTGAAACATAGTCATTGTTTTATTAGCATAAGTTAAATATATTAAATATATTTTACTCTCATTCGGAGAATAATAGTTGTCAGCAGTGCTGTCATGGTAATTTTTTTCCTGGCCATATGCCCCAACCCCTTGTTTTCTCCCTTGAAATATATTTTACTCTCCTCTATCTCTCCGACTGTCATTTAATGATTTTTTTAAATATTCAAGAAGTAAAGACATTATTTCCCTTTACATTTTAATTGTACAACAAGCTTGATTTAAAGAATACACCATGTAGCACCACCGTAAATGTACACTTGTCTCAAAGAATCTCGGAGTATGTATTTGCAGCTTTCTTGTTTTTCGACCATTATTTTATATAATTCTAGATTCCAGTGCTGCAGAGGTGGACAATTTTTGTTTATGAACATCAAACAAAATACATTAGGAACAGCAAGAGATGATTTAAGTCTGTACAGATCTCCACGTACAAAACTTGGGTATCCATATGCCATATGGCTCCATACAGACAAAATTTTCTTTTTCGCATACGATTAATTAAAAAAAATTGTGGGTTCCCATACGATGTATGACACCATATGGCCTCCATGACAGCACTGGTTGTCAGTTATTTGAAGAACTTGAGTTAATATGAATATTTTTAGTATGATAAGTCCCCTCCTTCGTACGAGAGAGAAAAAAGTTCTTTGAATCTCCAAAAATGAAATCATTTTTAAGTTCACAAAATCAAGAATTAAAAAAAAAAAACAACCTTTTGAGATCCTATGAAATAGTTCAGATTTTGGCTCTCATGCAACCAAAGAATTTCTTGGTCAGGATTTTCTTGATCACCGCTGACACACAGAATGGCAAACTTGGTTGTTTATAGCCTATCCAATTTAAGCTGTGGCTACTAGCTTGCTATAGAAAACACAAATTCATTTACATATAAATTATCTGGAATAATTTATATCGTTGAAAAAAATATAGATCTCGAAAGTATCCGAATGCATCTGCACTAATCAGCAAGTACCGGTAATTAAATGAGATAACCATATCATAAATAATTGTTTTTTTGAAACACACATAGATTCAGAACTTATTTTTAATTTATGAAAGGAATATTAGACCTGAGCATATAAGGATTAAAGAAAAAAATGTGAACAGATATTCGTATATACACTATTACGTTATACTTCAGAATACCGCATAAGTACGAGGGTGGATTGAAAAGTAAGTCAGAATAATTCATTTCTGCGTTGGTATTACAGCTGGGATGTTGATATTTCACCGAGATATAGTTTGAAGTTTCATTAGAGACACAATTTGTTTTGCATGTGCAGCTCTAGCGAGAGAAGCGTGAATTACCCAACAAAGATGGCGCGCATGTTACTGTCGTCAACTTGTGAAGAGCAGCGAAGTGTTGTGCAATTTTTGTGGGCTAAAGGACATAACACGAGTGAAAATCACAGGGATATGTATGGTGTGTACGGGGAAGATTGTATGGACTGTAGCAACATCTCCAGGTGGTGCACATTATTCGCAGATGGCTGTGAGAACCTTTGTGATTTGCCACATTCTGGGTGGCTGCTAACAGCTGCAACCCAGCGGAATGTCACAGGCATTGAGGCAGCAATTTTGAACGACCAGCGGATCCAACTGCTAACCTTATCTCAGAAGTTCAACATTTGATACGGTGCGCGGCGTATGATATCGTGCATGACACATTGAAATTTCATAAAGTTAGTGCCCTCTGGGTGCCTAAGAATCTGACAGACGATCACAAGGTCCAGTGAATGATGACATGCTTGGACCACTTAAGAGATTACGCTGCAGAAAGGCATGACTTTCTGAAAGGAATTGTCATTGGTGATGAGTCCTGGGCGTACCACTACACGCCCAAAACAGAACAGGCCTCTATGGAATGGAAACATGCTGCTTCCCCAGTAAAGAAAGAAATTCAAACTGACGCAATCTGCTAAGAAAGTGGTTGTGACAGTGTTCTGAGATATGCATGGTGTTTTGTTGGTGGACTTTGCTGAACATGGGACCACTGTGAATGCTGCAGCCTACATTCAAACATTGTTAAAGTGCAGCAGCCCTTCATGACAAACGCCGTAACATTAATGCTGACGATGTCAAAATTCTTCATGACAATGCTCGCCCCCATGTTGCGGCTTCTGTTCATGAGAAAATCAACACATTTGATTGGGAGGTGCTCCACATCCACCATACAGTCCAGACCTTGCACCGTCGGATTTTAATCTGTTTTGTCCCATGAAGAAATTCCTGTCCGGCCGTTGTTTTGCAACGATACGGAAGTGCAATCAACTGTTTACAGATGGCTATACTCCAACTCCGTTCTGCAGCATAACTCCTTAAGTGGTCCAAGCATGTCATCATTCACTGCCTCTTGTGGTCGTCTGTCAGGTTCTTTGGCACCCAGCGGGCACTAAATTTATGAAATTTCAATGTGTCATGCACAATATTGTACACTGCACCATATGAAATGTTGAACTGCTGAGATAAGGTTCGCAGATGGATCCGTTGGTCATTCAAAATTGTCGCCTCAATGTCTGTGACATTCTGCTGGGTTGCAGCTGTTACCGGAACATTATGAATCACAAAGGTTCTCATGGCCGTCTGCAAAGAATGAGCATCACCTAGAGATGTTGCTACGGTCCACCGTCTGCAAAGAATGAGCATCACCTAGAGATGTTGCTACGGTCCATACAGTCATCCTCGTACACGCCACATATGTCCCTGTGAATTTCACTCAGGTTATGTCCTTTAGCCCACAAAAATTGCACAACACTTTGCTGCTCTTCACAAGTTGACGACAGTAATATGCGCGCCGTCTTTGTTGTGTAATTCACGCTTCTCTCGCTAGAGCTGCACATGCAAAACAAATTGTGTCTGTAATGAAAACTTCAAACTGTATCTTGATAAAATTTCAACATCTCAGCTGCAATACCAACGCAAAAATAAATTATTGTGCGTTACTTCCGATTCACCCTCTTATTTATGTACAAAGACTGTGCAAATTAAAAATAATTAAAACACATGGTTTTTATTGATGGCACAAGGGTAGATAAATAAAAAAATGCATAAAAAAGATATGTCCCCTGGACCAAAAATAAATAATTCAATAAAGCAATAACGAGGTATGTACTTACACGTTATTCTGATTCTATTAGAAACTCTGTTGTTGAACTAAAAATACGTCTTATTTCAATCATATAGGACATTTGAACTTTTCTTGGAATAAAAATTCAGGTCAGATACTTAGAATGAGGACTGATCTTTTCATAAAGAAGGAAATTCCTAACTTAAATGAAGGGCCAGACTAGTCACTGATTATAACCTACCAATTGAAAGCAATTCAGTAACACTAATGTTAATGCCAGATACTACTAATTCCACAATTTGGGACATCTGGCCAACATATGCGGCTGACCACTAGGATCCAGAATACAAAGCAGAGAATATAGAACAATGAAATAATCATAATAAGTTTATTGCCAGAAAAATATAATACAAAGAAATTGTAAATATACAAAAATGCTAGCACTCTCGTGAAAGAGAGTGGTCTCGTGCTCAGGGGAAGATTTGATACATAATAAAGTGACATACATAAATTACAATAAAATGACATCTAAAAAAATTAGGTAATAATTACTGTACTCGTAACAAATTGCTTAGCCGCATTTTTAAATCTGAAACTGCTGGAGGAATTGCATTGTATTTATTTATTCCCTGTACAATCTATCACACAAACCCACACATACACACCAATAATGATTGCTAAATATTTAACCTCTAAAAATTGATTTATAATTCGACTATTACAGCTAATTGTGTAACAATCAAAATTGTGTAGTTTAATGTTTAGGGAAGAATTAGACAATTTATAACATTTAATGAAAAAGGATTAAGTATACCGTATACATCTTGATTACACAACTTTTAACACTATATCACTTCAGAATATAAAGTATATAATATGCTTTTACGTGTTAATTAACACGTGAAAGCATAATATATACTTTATATTCCGAATAACTATAGTTTTATCAGTGTTAAGAGAAAGAATATTCGAATCAAACCATGCTTTTATTCATTTTAAACCATTATTTGCATTAAAATAAGTGTTGTGCCAAGATTTTTTCCTTCAACAATAATACTGTACCATCTGCGTAGAAATAAAAAAGGAGAGAAAAGGGCACATTTGAACAGTTTTTCTACTTACATTTTTTATTCACATACATTATCAATTTTTTTTACTTTAAATGGCACAGAATTACGAGACATTGCTTAATAAGCACCTCAGAATTTTATATTTGCAGAAATTGCATTTATCTGAAACGTAAATTAAGTCAGAACAACCTCTTGTAACATGTTCAAAACTGCCCCATGTATGGGGTACCTTTGAAACGGTATGGGGCACTTTTGAACAATGTTCAAATTATCTGTTAGAGAAGGGGTACCCAGCGAATAGGGACACTGAGCAAATTTTCCTGTTCTGTTTTTGTGCACATATGCTCTGTCAGCGTTTAGTTCCACTTTCAAGCGTTAGAGCTTAGTGTAATTGAGCACACGCTAAGAGTCCCTCGATAATAATTGAATATAAGAGTTGATACACAGGATCCAAACATCGCCTATCTTGTTGCATAATCCAGTAATGGCTTTGCTTCCAATAAATTCAAGTCAACAGCTTTTTCTTATTTCTCAGTGATAAACTAGTTGTAATAATAATAATTTTTATGTTTTATGTATAATAAATTATATTATAAAATAATATAATACAATATAAAATTATGTATCAAATTCGTTTTTAATATTTGTATGCAATATATAAACATATGGTTTTAACCTCTCATAGGAGTTTTGTTTTTCCATTGTCAGTGCTATCAAATCATTAGACCTACATATTTTAATTGTTGATGGGGTCAACGTTTTAACTCTCATTATAAAGGAACTCTAGAGTCTAGACATTACAGATAATGACGGATTTATTATTTCATCGATCCAATTTATTTTATTTGAGTACATAATGTACCTATATGTATTAATTGTATTCGTTATATTTCCGCTGTGTCAACTACTAGCTGGTGTGATGTCAGTGCCAACTCTAGGGAGAAAGCAGAATCTCACGCTCAAGCCTGTTTGAAGGTAATTGAAATCAGTCCTGCTACATCAAAGGTACCGACATGAAGTGTCCATACTTATAATTACCTATATGCTGGGGTACCTTTGAAAAGATGAGGCACTTTTGAACAATGTTCAAATTATCTGTTAAAGAACTAGTTAATGCTCAAGAATATAATGTAAAAAGCACTACTATGGTTAGATTATTTTTTTTTAATACTGAAGTCCACAACAAAGTGCTTCATTGTCATAGTGCGAGCACTTCCTTCTGAATTCTCTGGTTGTGTGAATTTCATGACAATATCACTTTTCTCAGTCTTACTGCAGTCTTCAGTTTTAGGATACCATATGTAAAGTTCCACATTTGTCGAAACCTCTACATTGTCCATCTACCTTTTCCAGTTGTCCAACATAGAGAAATTTAGTTTCCATTGTTGTATATTACGTCAGCAAAAATTTTCCTCAGTGCAATTTCTTTCTTTGTTGTATATTACGTCAGCAAAAATTTTCCTCAGTGCAATTTCTTTCTATTGGAAAAATTCAAATATCTTGGAGCAACAATAACAAATATAAATGACACTCGGGAGGAAATTAAACGCAGAATAAATATGGGAAATGCGTGTTATTATTCAGTTGAGAAGCTCTTATCATCCAGTCTGCTGTCCAAAAATCTGAAAGTTAGAATTTATAAAACAGTTATATTACCGGTTCTTCTGTATGGTTGTGAAACTTGGACTCTCACTCTGAGAGAGGAACATAGGTTCAGGGTGTTTGAGAATAAGGTGCTAAGGAAAATATTTGGGGCTAAGCGGGATGAAGTTACAGGAGAATGGAGAAAGTTACACAACACAGAACTGCACGCATTGTATTCTTCACCTGACATAATTAGGAACATTAAATCCAGACGTTTGAGATGGGCAGGGCATGTAGCACGTATGGGCGAATCCAGAAATGCATATAGAGTGTTAGTTGGGAGACCAGAGGGAAAAAGACCTTTAGGGAGGCCGAGACGTAGATGGGAGGATAATATTAAAATGGATTTGAGGGAGGTGGGGTATGATGATAGAGACTGGATTAATCTTGCACAGGATAGGGACCGCTGGCGGGCTTATGTGAGGGCGGAAATGAACCTTCGGGTTCCTTAAAAGCCATTTGTAAGTAAGTAAGTAAGTAAGCAATTTCTTTCTATGGCTGCTATATCTTGTGGAGTTCCACATAAACCTGATATTGTAGATGTAGCTCTTAACAGACTGGTGTTCTCAGGTTTTCTCATTTTGAGTTGTCATGTAGCTTCATGAACCCTGAAGTCAGTCAATTCCAGCAATTCTGTTTTTTCCCATGCTTGGGTATACTTGCAAGCTAAATAACGAGCATAATCAAATGCTAATTGACGTACATTTGTGTAAGTCGTGCCATAATAAAATTAATACTTTTTTTTTCTCATTTATGGAGGGGGGACCCGCTGTACTACAGCCTGAGGCATATTGTGCTTACCACTCCTATTCTGTGAATGATTTGGTAGCCGAATGGCTGTGCTCTTGTACAAGTACAGCACTCCGCACCGTGAACTTAACCTGGACTATGGTATGGATGATATGTGAATTTATGGATGTGAAATGAGTCCGAAGTCCAACGCCGAAAATTACTCAGCAATTCTGCTTCAATTGGTTGAGAGAAAACCCCAACCCAGTAACTTGTCCCAACCAGGATTTGAACTGGGTCCATCGTTTCACAGTTAGACACGCTAACCGTTACGACACAGCGGTGAACTGTAATTAATCTTAGTACATTTAATAATATAATTAACTAATCTGCACTCCTGCTTCTCGCTTAACACCTGTTGGCTGGTATATCGCAAGCCATATTTTCCACCTATGTCATCACCTTCTTAAACTTCTTCATTTGGTAAAATAATGACGTGTGAGACATGTCATACTTTGAAGCTTCAGCTCTTAATGAGGGTTTTCCTACACTGGCAGACCTTACTGGTTCCTGAATAACTTAATTGGATGGAATGGAATGGAATTTTAACTGAGGGGGGGGCACGGATGGTCCAGCACTGCGACCTATAGAGATCTATTGCACTAACTCTCGATACCGGTATGGAATGAGTTGCATGCCACAGATCCCCTAAGTGCATCACCCTAACCACATGACTCTGTTAACGACCGGTCCCTACAGCCGACAGAATCCATATACCATTCCTGCTTTGGCAAATTCCTCCAAGGCCCTCCTGTCGGTCTGAAGCGAAACTCCTCTCCCGAGTAAGTCCACATTGGGTACCATTGCAGAAGCCATCCAACATCGCTGAACTACATTCCACAGAGGCCGGTCGAGAGAGTCAGCAGCTTCGGGAGGCCGCCTATAGAGTGAGGCGGAGGAAAGGAAGTGGCGAAGATGAGTGGGGTTCCAATCGCCTGATAAAGTTAACTGATATTCATCCATAGGAGTGAGGGAAAAACCTCGAAAACACCTCACCCAGGCAACTCGTCCTGACCGGGAATCGAACTTGGGACTGCTGGGTTCGGAGTTAGACTTGCTAACCCCTCAGTCACAACAGTGGACAACTTATCTGGACAATTCATGCTTGTTCTTTTCTTTAGGTACTGTATGATCGACCGAACAATTTTATGCCCTAAAAAGAAATTTAACATCCTCTGTTTGAGGTTCTAGCTGATATGTGCAGTACATCTATTATCAGGCAGTACATATCACTTGACGATGTGTGTCAGAGGAAGAACAATTGTTTGTATACATCTGAAGTCTGAGTAGTGTAATATGTAGCTAGTCAGAGATGTATACAATGGAGGGGGGAAAGGAACTGGCTACGCTACCCCATTATCTCCTGGCCTAGTTGCCTCATAAGTGGTGCCTACTTGTTATAACTTGAGATTCAGACCTGTCTTCGGACAGTTGACTAAACAGCAACAATAAATTCTTTACCTATATTAAACATTTAAAACGTTTTTAACAGTATTGTTAAATCAATGTTGTGGAGCAGTTTTGAACATGGTTCAAATGCTCCCCACATAACCCTATCAAGTACGACCATTAAATAAAAGGAAGTAGAAGTAAATATTAGAGATCTACAATAATTTAGGCTCTAATATTATATAATGAAACTCACCTTTAAAATGTTCATGTTGTCAGAAAATTCTTTCGAAGTTCGAAAAAAAATAATACTTTCTAAGCACTTCAACACAAGTTCATCAACTGAGTTCACGCCAATAAATTAAATGGAAGGAAAATGACAGCCAGTACATCAGAAGGGCTGCCTTCTGCTATTACTACCGGTAACTTAATGAAAATTATGTGTTGACCTAATAAATTCAATCTGTTCTAATGTGTCCTCTCTTCAAATGTGCTCCCTTCTCTCCTACACCTTTATGGTTTTGTAAATCAATTGTTAGGAACAATTAATGTAGATCAAAAACAAAATAGGACCAAGAACTGTACCCTAAGGGACATCAATATTATTATTGCAAAGTTCACTTAGAAAATCATCATTTTTTGTCTTATGAATTCTATTGTTCAGATAAGAATTTAGTACTAATTCTAAAGTTTTGCCTCTAATTTCTAACACACCTAATTTTTATATTAAGATTTTGTGATTAACTGTATCAAATGCCTTTCTTATATCTAAGAAAATACCAAGACACTAATTTCCTTGATCTAGAACTTCAATTATTTTTTCAGTAATTTTAAATATTGCATTATCTGTACTAATTTTATTACGAAAACGAACTTGCTTGTCACTTAAAATATTAATTTTTTTCTAAATATTGTACTTAATTAAGCGAACTTTAATATATTTTTAAAAAAGTTTGGATATATCGGTACTAGATAGTAGTGATATACATCGATAATTAATTGTTCATATGTTTTTTATCTCCTGTTTTATAAATACGTTTAATTATCGCAGATTTAAATTTCTTAGGTAATATACCACATAAAAGGACAAATTAAAAATGTGAGTAAGAGGTTTAGCTAAGACAGAGATAGGTATTTTGAGTATTTTAGTTGTCATGTCTGTACCAAATGCGACATTATTTTTTAATATTTTACTAATATTTATCAATTAGACCTCTGGCCTGTAGATTTACAAAGAAAGCTCACAGAAATCATTTACTGGACTTTAAGGTCTATTTAATTTATGTAAAACTGATAGCTCTATCAAGAATAATGTTATGGATTGAATGATAGAAAATACAAATATTGGAAATCTATCGAAGGATGTAAGAACCAAAGAAGAGTAAGTCTTCCTAACTACACAGATTGAGCAGACAACACCTAAAATCTGTGCTGTCATGGAGCCTTATGGGGCCATACATTGTATGGAAACCTAACATTTTTTTAATTAATCATATGGGGAAAAGAAAATGTTGTCTATGGAGTCATATGGCATATGGGTGCCTAAGTTTTATACGTGGTGATCTGTACAGATCTTAGAACATCTCTTGCTGTTCCTAATGTGTTTTGTTTGTTGTTCATAAACAAAAATTGTCCACCTCTGCAGCACTGGAATCCAAAATTATATAAAATAATGGTTGAAAAACAAGAAGTGCTGCAAATACACACTCCAAGGTTCATCGAGACAAGTGTGCATCTATGGCGGTGCTACATGGTGTATTCTTTAAATCAAGCTTGTTGTACAATTAAAATGTAAAGCAAAACAATTTCTTTACTTCTTCTTTAATATTAAAAAAAAACATTAAATGACAGTCGGATAGATAGAGAGAGGAGAGTAAAATATATTTCAAGGGAGAAAAGGGGTGGGGCGTATGGCCAAGAGAAAAATTACCATGACAGCACTGCCTAAAATATATTGTTAGCCTATTAACTGGACAGTGTGGGGTGAAAAGTCATCTATACAAGATTAGGAAGGGGTGAATCCTTCTTATTCTAGACATTTAAAAACGGATACAAATGATGGTAATTTATTATGGAAATTCAAAATGTATGCATTGTTAAGTGTTTGCATTTTCAGAAACTACTTCATGGAACAAAATGTTTTCTTCCAAGTTCAAATTAACAGCATAATAAACTTTGATATATATAAGGTGGAAGTAATATAACTGCGGAGATTTTAACAGCTTATTTTTTGGATAGAGTGCAACAAAAAATTGGAATACCATATTAGTCCCTAATGATTAATTTTCTCAGAAAAAGAAAATAATTTTCCCCTAAATGTTAACACTATTTTACTTGCTAAGTACACATACTATCTGTACAATTCTGATTTTTACTCCTATCATTAGGGAAATTGATAAGAAATGATTTATTCCTTTGCAGTTTTTCAGTAAAATGGACAGCTTTCTTGCAAATTGAATAAAAAGATTAACACGTATCATTATTTTCTGCCATTATGAAATCTAGCAACCCTACTGTAATGACGAAGGGACGGAATGCTGCTTTTCAGTGAATGAGTGAGTGCGTGTCCTCTTAGTGTGAGCCGACGATGCATTGTTGCCAAACTACACAGACTTTCAGCCTAATTTTCTAATTAAGCATGCACTTTATTACAAAATGCATAACAGGTTTTTTTTATTTAAATGTATTCTGTTGCCTCCTTCAATCTGCACAGTTATATCGCTTCCACTCTGTATATGATAGACTTTGCAAGGATTAAGGTAAGGGCCGGATAACAGATCTTAAAGACGTAGTGCATAAGGTAGTTTTTTTTGCCTTTTCCCTCCTCTATAATCTAATCTAATATATTGCAAAAGAGTAACGTTGAACAGAACGTCTTTATTTCTGCAGGTGATGTCAAAAATTATACTGAAACCATGTGCCTGGACGTTGATGAGAAGGGTCCACACAGTCAAGCAAGTGCCCAAAAGTGCAGGACGCCGCTTTTTTGTGAGGCATGCAGTACTGGCGACTACTACAGTAGGAGCAGCTGTATACTACAGTCAACTTTCAGATCTTGACAAGAGATTACTAAGGGTCACACTGGGTGGAATTGGTCGCTTTTTCAGGTTGGACACAATCGAAAATAATGCTGTGAATAACTATGACAGTTCCTCATGGCGTTGCCAACAAGCATCAATTAGCATGTGTGCCATTACGAACCTTATGATGTCTAATGTCTAATTCATAAAACCCGGACAACTATCATCGAATAGGAAATTCCTTCTTTATATAACATGCCTATTTGCAAATAACAATATTATATTACCATACTAATAAAATTATATGAAACTTAATTATGCATGTCTGGGATCTTGCACTAAATATACTGCTATACCATTCCACTATTCATTTTAAGATTCATTTAGATCAACTAGGCTACAGTATATAGTCCTAGTCTATACTGTAGATATTATATAAGGCCATTCAGAAGTCATGTCCTCTGTTAATGATTGGCTGCAATCTTTCTTTTTAATGTGGTATATGGAGTTTCGCCTTGATTTCCTTTACTTTCTGTACGAATCCAGTTTGTGTTTTTTTGGTGGTTCAATATAGTTTTTCCATATAACTTATGTATGTTTGGTAATCTTATTACTTTTTCATACAGCTGAATTAAGGCCTATTCTCAATATTTTTACGGTAACTGATCTACTTATGAATTAATGCATACATTGCATTGATTGGTATAGATTTGACAGATCCTGATATCAATCTCATTGCTTCATTTTTGCTCGTTTAAGCTTAGTTTTATTTGTACAGATACTTCCACATAAGTAATGTTAGCTTTGGAGCAAAATTTTAGTTGGAGTGTGTTGTGACAAGAAATTAATGTAATCTTCCGAGTAAAGGTCATTAGATTCTATGGTCTTGAGTCATCTTTCAGCAAGGTTTGTTTTCGAGGATGGTACCAGTTTCTGGTTTTTGATGTGAAAAATTCGGTGATACCCATTTCACTGGCTTCCAAGTTTTGGAAATTTCTTCCACGCAGGAAGTGGACCATGGATTCAAACAGATAGTAATCTGAAGGCCCAAGATCAGGTCTATATGCCGGGAATGATAGCAGTTCGATTCCTCCCAATTCTTGGATTTTTTTCCATGGTTGTTCGAGAGATATGGGGTCTCGTATTATTTTGTTAATTAATTCTATTTACATCATCTAATGCCGAATACTGGTACCTCTCTGTCAAAACTTCATACAGTAGTTTTAGCTGTTGAGAATAAAGATCCGCATTGACTACACATCCGTTTGGAATAAGCTCCTAGTGAATCACACCTTCAAAATTCCACCAGACACATAACATTACTTTGGGACCAGGAACGAATCAAGAATGGTATGGAACCCTGGGCGAAGTAATAATTGAATCCCTTGAGTAAAAAAGTAAAAATGAATAATAATAATAATAATAATAATAATAATAATAATAATAATAATAATAATAATAATAATAATAATTTTGAGGAGCAAAATAGTGGACTGTGTCTTCAAAATCAATCTCCATCAAATGTCATGTTCAGTGCTCATAAAACTTAAATTATTTAAGCCTGGTTGTGTCATGCAATTTCTTGATTAGTAATGTTTTATTAATTTTAGCTTAAAAAATTAAAATTCTCCAGCTGCATTGGTCACAAACGTCAGAAAAATTCTCATACCAATTTCCGTGTTGCGGAATGCTGACAAAATTCTCATTTTTTTATGTAGCCTCATTGTGTAGGTTATGACTATTAAGATAGTTATAATTAGGGACCTGAATTTTTTGCATCTATTTTTCTCGAAATAGCATCTATTTTTCAGAAATTAGCATCTACTTTTTTCCAAATTAGTATCTATTTTTTCAAAGGAAACTTTATACATTCTACCTTTCATTTTCCAAAAGATAACATTGTGAACAGTTCAGCGTTTTCCTCCTTCAAATTACATCGTCTGTCTGAAACAACAGCACCATACTGTGATAAAATACATTCACTGCCAACATTGTTTGTTGGTGTCCACAATACTTGCAAACAACATTCTGAAAATGCTTTATTTATTCTTTGTTCTTAAAATAGTAAACACTTTCACTATGTTAAATTTTTCACCTGCTTTTCAATAAACTTCTTAAATTAATTGTATGCACTTCGAATTTCTTATTTTGGTATTCTCGAAAATCCAGGAAACATGTCAATATTTGATTCATCACTGTTCAATAGAACTATTTTCTTCGGGTAGAATGTCTTCGCTATAGCCTCAACGTTCTTTCGGCCAGGGTCCTTTTTCTTCAAAATTGACAGTTTATTCGTTGCTGACTGAGCAGCCTTGGAAAATACATATTTACTTGTAGCTTCATCCAAAGGACTTAATCTCGACTGTGAATTTATTGTCCCTTCAGAATAATGTCCAGCAACAATGTCTGCTAAATTACTGTCCAAGATGTCGAGTTTTGGGTACAACAAATGAGATGTTGGATATTTGGACCCCTCGAGTAAAGTTAGCAATTCAGCTAACTTACTAGCATGATCTTTAATAAAAATCATGTGAGCATTTAATCTTGAAACATTCTTTTCATTAAGATCCTATAAAAAATTTAACCTCATATTTTGAATAACTCTCACATCAGGCTGCTTGAAAAAGAGAACAATATCTTCAAAATAGTCAGACAGATAAGAGACAACAGCATCAAACCAGCTATTCCACCTCGTTACAGTGGAAGAATGGAACTTAGCTTCTTTGGAAGCTTCATATCTAGACTTCAGAAACTCAAGATACGTATATTTCCTCTTTCTAGTGTTTAGGAAGGAAGATTTAACCATCGAATCGAGTAGACAATAATTGATAAAAAAAATATAGTCAATCAACATGTTTTGAGTATTTAAAAAGTGCCTTTAATTTATATATATATATATATATATATATATTTTTTTTCCCCATGACAAAGTGAGCCTGACCCTAAAATTTTCAAACATCTTACTTCACATCGAATTTTGAAGATTATGAAAGAGAAAACACTGACGTTACCTGTGAAAGAAGAAATATGGATATCAATTCACCATTGATCAAGAAATTATAGTTTAAAGAGAGTACGGTAGTGGAAATTTGCAGGCCTGAACTGAATTTTGTACTGTAAGTTAGTATTACTGTATAAAGCCCCCCCATTCCATTTGTTAGAAATTTTATTGTGCTGAATGAAAGAAGATAGTCCACTGTTGCAGCCGTAATAATATTTTGTTCTGAAAGATAGGCATATTTCCTCAAATTAGTGCATATTGTAGTGCTTGTTTCAATGTCCTGTCTGTGACAAAATAACTTAAAAAGATTTTTTCTAGAAAAAAAAAAACAAAGCTGCAGGTGAAAGTTGAAGTTATGTATAAGTAAGTAAACTTGTCCCCGTTAACTTTATGAATCCAGTGTTTCAGATTGGTACACAAAAAGGTTTTCGAGATTAATTGTAATTATTGTGTGTCTCATCTGTGACAGATTTTATGGAGGCATCTCTTTCTATACATGGGTGAAATAACATCGGCTGACAGAATGTAGGATAAAAGGAAGTATAAAAGTCATAAAGAAAGGGAAAAAGAGAAGGGCAAAAGATGGCAGGAAAAATGAGAAGAAAAGTAAGAAAATTGAGCAATGCATTAACAAGAAACAGATGTCATGAAGCTGAAAAGAAAAAAAAAAGTTCAAATCCGTTGTTGTTTTAAATTAGGACCATATAGGACTCCCCAGGCACTTATAAAGTAGAGTTAAGATAGTTTTTTCTCACATTCTGAAGAAAAAAATTGCTGTTGTAAAGAAGCTTATATTGGAATGTATACCTAATACTGGCAAAAGAGAGGGTCAAGAAAGTATATTCACTCATTATAATAACTGATATAGTTACTAAAGTTCAGGAGATTTATGCTCAAGATCATATCAATCGGCAAGCCCCTGGTATCAAAGATGTCTGTGAACATTCTAAGACTGGCAAGAGGATCATTTACTACATAATCGTCACATGATTGTTACTGTTAAAGAAGCATACAATGTGTTGAAAACAGAACACCCATCAGCCAAAATAAATTTATCAAAATTCTATGAACTTCGACCAAAGGATATCCTTATGTCAAGTGAAATGCCACACATTGTGTAAGTTTTACACAAATTTTAGCTTCTTTGTAGTTGCCATCAACAAAAAAGGCCCGCACTTTGCTTTTAATGGTATAGAACTTCTAAAGATCATTTGCTGTGATTTAGAAAATGAACAGTGCATGACTGACCTGACTGCGGTCAGACTGAAGGGCTATTATTTTGGCAACTTCATTATTGGTTTTACTTATCTGTCAGAACTACTGAAATACAAGGTATTTAAGCCCTATCCTGTCTCTGATAGAAAGTAAATGACGATTGCAGAAAACTGCAAGAACATAGTACAGGAACAATAGCATCAGCAACTCATGAAATTAACCCAGAATCATTTATGCTAGTGGAATTTATTAGTAAGACTAAAAAAACTATGCATCAAATCATAAGTATGCAGCCATCTGCCAAAGTAAAGTTAGATGAGGATGTTATGTGAAAATAATGTGCATGCGAACTGCTGGTGAATCAGGGAAAGTTTTCAGAACTGATGAATCTGATGTGTCACATGTAGACATGAATAAATTGTGTTTGTCCTTCCCCAACCAGTAATGAAATAGCTGTGTGAGAAATAGTATTTTCTATGATTTCAGTGTACCTCTGGACATACACGAGAGCATACATTGAATAATTCACACTATGTCCCACTATATATGACATTTGACTGTCCCACCCGTGACAACAATTAATAATTTATATTTTGAATATAAATGTAATTATTCTCATTTTATATAGGTCATGGTGAAGTACAACTCCTCTTCTATCATTCTGAAAGTAGTAGAAAAGTTTTCCGGGCTATGAGGCCGTGGTCTGTTGGTTGTGAGACCAAACGTTTCGTTCACTGCTGTGGTGAACATCTTCAGTGGTGTCTATTGCTGGTGCGGCTGGTTCTACTGCGTGTGCCGATTACAGTCTGCGCTGGCTGCATCGTTGTATATATAGTGCGGGAGGGGGGGGCTTGCTGTTGTCGCCTCGGTCCGCGCTCGAATGTGCTTCGCGGGCGGGTTTGCTGTTTTCCACGCGCTCCGCGTCCGGGGTTGTGTTGTTTAATTGTGCTACGCGGGCAGGTTTGATGTTGGTTTTCCTTAATGCCGGATACCAGGCCTTGTTAACCTTGAGGCCTTCTTCTTTTCGATTGAAAAGTGATTTGAATTTCTTTTACAGAATTTTATTAAAACTTCACATTGTGTCATGCTTGATGTCCATTTTTGGTCCCACCTGTGACAAGATTTCAAAACTGAATAGTATTAAAACTGAGGCAAAGATTTCTACAAAATTCAGAAATGATGGAAGATTTTAATGTCAAGAGTGCATATCATACAGTGGTTTTTCATTTTTATTCCTCTTGAATTAAATATTTGTCATATGAGTAGAAAAAATGCAATCCAACTGTCCCATCCGTGACAATAGAATAGCCTACATATGTGCATTTCGCTTGAAAAATAGCATTTTTCTCGTGATTTCGCAATTTGATAGGAAATTCGGATTTTTTCGCGCTTTAAATTCTGCTAAGAAATCATGTTAAATCACCTTATAGATGAAGAAAAATACTTTCTACGCCACAATTTAAAAATTCGCGGATTTCGCAAATGCGAAATTTTTAGGTCCCTAGTTATCTTTCTATACCATATTTTGGAACAGTGGGAGAACTAGTTTTTGTCATCATTTTGAGGCCCTCTTATAACTAGACTCCAGGAGGCCACCAGGTTTGCCGCGGGTTAAAATGGCTCCAATTTTGTTTAATGACGACTTCGCCAGGTTGACAGGAATCAAGCCACCGTTTTGAGATGTCAGGATTGCAGTAATATATCCATTTTTCATCACATATGATAATTTTCATGATAAATCTATCATGCATGGGATTAGCAATAAGCTGATAACAGATATCCACTCTGCGTTGAACGTCCTCAGGTGTCAATTCATGAGGTACAGGTCTCCATCTCTGTATGATTTTCTAAGTGTCCTAATGTGGTTATGTAATGTAATTTTTGAAGCACCAAGTTCTTCTGACAACCTATACAGTAGTACTTTTTTGGATTTCCAACCAAACTCTATATGTCTTCCCAGTATTCTGTACTTTAGATCTTTCAGGACGTTTTAAATCTTTAATGTCTTCTTAATTATTGAAATGCTGGAACCATCGTTGTACTACACGCTCACTGAGGACACTTTCACCCTCAACTACACATATTCTTCGAGCGGCGACAGCAGCTTTATCATGTTTTCAGTAGTGCTTCAGAAAAACTCAAATATCAACAATTGTATTAACAATTTTGGAAATTTATCCTTTGAAGAGGTGGAAAAATTTAAATATCTTGGAGCAACAATAACAAATATAAATGACACTTGAGAGGAAATTAAACGCAGAATAAATATGGGAAATGCCTGTTATTATTCGGTTGAGAAGCTTTTATCATCTGTCTGCTCTCAAAAAAGTTTAAAGTTAGAATTTATAAAACAGTTATATTACCAGTTGTTCTGTATGATTGTGAAACTTGGACTCTTACTTTGAGAGAGGAACAGAGGTTAAGGGTGTTCGAGAAAATATTTGGGGCTCAGAGGGATGAAGTTACAGGAGAATGGAGAAAGTTACATAACGCAGAACTGCATTCATTGTATTCTTCACCTGATATAATTAGGAACATTAAATCCAGACGTTTGAGATGGGCAGGGCATGTAGCATGTTTGGGCGAATCCAGAAACGCATATAGAGTGTTAGTTGAGAGGCTGAAGGAAAAAGACTTTTGGGGAGGCCGAGACGTAGATGGGAGGGTAATATTAAAATGGATTTGAGGAAGATGGGATATGATGATAGAGACTGGATTAATCTTGCTCAGGATAGGGACCAATGGTGGGCTTATATGAGGGCGACAATGAACCTCCGGGTTCCTTAAAGGCATAAATAAGTTATGTATTAACAATTTATGGGTGTCAGATATAAATGAAATAAAATAAAACAACTTAAAGCTGATATTTTCATAAATTACTTGAATTTTATAGGGTTTCAGCAAGTACCAGTAATTTATATTATATATAGTGTGAACCGAAGTCATGTCATTAATTTCACAGAGATAATCTTTGAAATATCGCGAACAGAAAAGTTTAATACAATTTTGCTCATTATTGCTTACATTTCGAGAAAAAAAAAACGTATTTTAGGAAAACTATTGACTAAATTCTCAGTCAATTTTGAAGAGAGCAGTGAATTCTGATATCAAACATTTAAACGAATTTTAGTTTTGCCCCTTAAATTTGCAGAAATTTGACCCGAACAAATATAGTAAATCTCCCTTCCTCACAGCAATGTTAAATTATATGGAAGCATGAAACTCTGTAAAAGGTTATTGCCTGGAGTCAAAAGATGCTTACACTACAGCTTGCGCATCTGTTTGTTAGAGTGGTGGAGGGGAGAGCGAGAAATCTGAACAATAAATGTAACTATAAACAATATCACATTTAAAGACAGCTCTGGATATTTATTTTCTTCCATTTAAGTTTACCAGGCACCGGTAACTATTTTAAAAATTAAATTAGAGGCAACTATTGTTGTTATTCACGAGAAGACTAGTGGAAGGAATGTGGCCATTATGACCGTGGCTGCTAATTATGATAAACTTTAATCAAATAAGCATCCCAGTAGCCAAGTTATTATTATTTATGACGAAAACATTGGTTACAGTAAGTGTATGGAAATTAAAGGATACTAATTATTTTAATAAAGTATATGAGGTCAGACTTGGAATAAATTTAATAATTCCTTAATCTAGTACGAATTGTAATCAGTAGCATAACTTCTCACTTCCTAAGCGCAAGAGCAATGACCAGCAACTGATGAAATCTGAAAACTTTTTTAATGAGTAGTATCGCTGTTGCATACATAATGTAAGCATTCATATCATTAACATACTTCCCCCTGTGCTCTTCTTCTCGTGAGTCACAGACAGTATTTATAATTGGTTGAAGCAAAATACTGCTTGCAGCTTCTCTTTACACGTTTAAAAGAGAAAAATTAAACAGTACATCATCTGTATTTTTTTCCTTACGCCATTAAAAACAATCTGCATGGCAACAATGACCTTCCCCTCCACAAATCAAATTTTGTGCGATGAAGGGATTTTTCACTGGAACACAACAGATTACTGTGCATTCGGTCACTGATGACAACATTACAGGATGTTATAATTCACGTGTTTAAAATTGCACGTTTTTCTGGAAAACTATCCGAAACCGGGTATTTAACAAGTGGATGCTTTTTAATCTCACTTAAATTTCAATGAATCATGGTAAGGTCTTATTTATTAAGAAGCAGAAACGTGTGAGTAAAGGAAAGCCTTACTATAATTACATTGTAGATTCCTTTTGCCCAGGTCTTTGAGAATAGGCCTTACTATATCAATGGATTACTGGTGGTCGCTTCTCAGTCTGGAAAAGGGAACAGAGAAGTATGAGGAAGTGATCCATCCATTGCATCAGCGGTCTGCAAACCGAATACTTACTGGTTGTCTGCAGAATGGGGGCTTATACATCAAACTGGGGCAGGGCCTCGTCTCTCTCAACCACATTTTGCCGAAAGAATATTTGGAAACAATGCAAGTAAGTAGGTACTAATTGTTTCATGTTTGATGTCCAAAATTCATTATATTTAGGCTGGTGGTTCAAATGAAGCAGGGTGAAAGAATGTCATACAACCAGTACAATAAAATACTGTATTATAAATTCATACAAAATGGTTATTCGTAGAAATTGTCAAATTAGTTCACTAAGTATTTTCACTTATGACAAAACTTTTGGAAGTCCTTTGGCATGCAGCTCTCGATCAAACTCATAGATTGGAAATTAACTGGTACCTTAATTTTGTATAATACTACGTGGTTTGTTATAATAAATTAATATCTGCTATCACTATTAATTTCTTCATTCTGCTCTTTTTCCTCATCATATCATCGTCATTACCCGAGCATTCGTCTACAATCGTCCCCTGTTCCATCCAGCTCATTGGAGATAAATTATGGTTTATTTAACGACGCTCGTAACTGCCGAGGTTATATCAGCATCGCCGGTGTGCCGGAATTTTGTCCCGCAGGAATTCTTTTACATGCCACTAAATCTAGTGATCTGAACCTGTCACATTTAAGCACACTTAAATGCCATCAACCTGAGCCGGGATCGAATCCACAACCTCGGAAACAGAAATCCAGCACTATACCAATTGCGCTACTCAGGGCGACAGCTCATTGGAGATACTACACTTTTTGAAGCTCATTTCAATGAGAGGGAGCGATATGCATGTCCATGCATCACGGATCCACTGAAAATATGCACTCAGGGACAAAAAAAAACCGGACACTTCTATATTTGCTTGTATTTTGTTGCCAATTATTTAAAAATGAAACAAAACCCATTTAAACAAAATAATGTTTCATTTAGCACCTTACACGACAACATTTGAAAAAAAAAATCTCTGATGAGATAATTTACAAAAAATTACAAAGGGCATATAACTATGGCATCGTTTGGTCTAACTGTTTTTTTCATTTTATGGTGCCTTAAACATTAAAAACTCTTTTTAGTAACGGGTATTATCCCCTCTGGCTTGAATAACTGCATCCATACGTCTTGGCATGCTCTCAATTTGGTTAGCAATGTCTTCTTGAGGAATAAGTTCCCATTCTTCGCCAAGTGCTCGCCTCAACTCTTGTAACGATTCTGGTCTCGGTCATCTATTCTTAACACGCCGTCCCAGCATATCCCACACGTGTTCAATTGGGTTCATGTCTGGACTCCTTGCTGGCCATGGAAAAACATGGATTCCCACTTTTTGGAGATAATCTCTGACCGCATGGGCAATATGCGACCGTGCATTATCATGCATTAAAAAAAAAATTATCGCCTACAAATTGGCCAAATGGCACAACATGATCAGCCACACATTCATTTATATACCTATCAGCTGTTAGTCTTCCATTTTCAACAAAAACCAACTCTGTACGAGCATCCGTACACACTCCTGCCCAAACCATCACTCCACCACCTCCATACGGCACATTTTCGGAAATGCTCCACTGTCCATTTCTCCAATCCCTGTGATCATTTGCAAAACGCAGTCGTTCAACTCGATGCATCCTGAGAAGTCTGGGACCAGTTGCAGGTCTACTTGATATCAGTCCACTTGCTTTCAACCTCCTTCTAACTGTTTTGGCCGAAATTGGGCATCCATGCATGTTAACAAATTGCTGGGCTACACTAGTAGCTGGCAGATTGCGCTCCCTAAGAACTCTCAACACCATATACCTGTCTTCATTTGAATTTGTAGCTCTTGGACGACCCGAACCTGGTCTTGTGGTATATTCTAGGTCTCTCTATACCGTTTTATGGCATCGTGGGTTGTGCTTCTAGCCATATTCATAACATTTGCAATGTAACGTACACTGCGTCCATCATCGTAAAGGGCTACAGCTCGAGCCACATCTTCAGGTCGCATCTTGTTTTAAGACAAATGTTACAACCCCACTTAAACTCAGAAAATGTAAAAATAAAGAAATAACAAATGATAAGAATAATGAAGCACAAAATGGTTGAGACAAAATTGTTATAGCTGAGACTCTGAAAGCAAAATTGGAATATTTGGTTGTAATGGGTTGTTTATAAAATAAAAAACAATCAACAATATATACACGTCTCCATAACAACAGATGGCTACCATAATATTGTATGAGAAGATAATGTTTTGCAAAATACCAGCAAATATTAAAGTGTCCGGTTTTTTTTGTCCCTGAGTGTAACACACAAAACTATACACTTATCACACTTTCAAGGAGGAGGGTTCGGTCCAGTGCTGTGGATTGAATTCAGCGTAGCTCAGTGATCAGAGCGCTTGGTACGTAGAACCAAGGACCCGGGTTCGATCCCCGGCGCCGGAGCGAATTTTTCTCCTCAAATATTAATTGTCAATATTACAGATATTATTCTGTAGGACAAATTAATAAAAATATCTTTAATAAAAATACCTTTAATAAAGTTATATAAGCCTAAATATAGTAAATGTAATTATGTAATTGAGTGAAAATGGATACAAAGTGTATGTAGTATTACTATATTGTAATGGATCATGCAGGAAATCAATAAAACATTTTAGGGAAGTAAATAGGAATAGTAAATATTTTAGGGGTAGCAGTATGGTAGTATGGACTGTTCTCAGTAAAAAGTTCATATAAACATGTGTCCAATTTTCATTGGGTATGGAGATATAGCTGTTTGAATGTTACACCACACCTATTGAAAATTGGATTCATGTTTATATGAACTTTTTTACTCAGAATAACCCATACTGCCACTCCCTAAAGTATTTACCATTCCTCCTGAAGCACTCTGTATATATACGGTAGTCTTAGTAATGATAAGAACATATTTAACGTTCATGTATTGTACAGGAGAAATGTCTGTTATTTTCTAGCATTGATTTTAATATTCATCAATAATTTTTATGCTACCGGTATCAAATTGTATTACTTTTATAATCTTCATTTTCTCATCATACTAGGTAGGCCTAGTATTTTTATTCTGCCATTGCAGATGAGACATTGGACTTAAATGAGGAAAATGAAAAAATGCGTCTTGAAATTGAAACAGAAATAAAATAATTGGAGGGTAGTAGCTTCTGTGTGAGATAGGATTCAGTCGGAGCGGGGCTGTATGTAAAGAATGCAATAATCTCAGTTGATTTTGTGAGAGAAAGAGAACACTTGGGCAAGATTCAGAACTCACACACTCAGTTTCTAGTACTAGTAGTTGGTTAAGAGAAAAATATAAATGTGATTCAGAAGTTTCATTAAAGATACTGAATTTCGTGCAATTTCTTCTCCAGGCTCTTCAGGACAAATGTTTAGTGCGGGAGAGAGGTGAACTGGAGCAGCTGTTTCTAGAAGACTTTGGAATTGCTCATACGGAAATGTTTAAGAGTTTTGACGTGGAGCCCATTGCAGCTGCGAGTTTGGCTCAGGTGTGAAGTGCAGCAAGTATAGTTCTACAGAGAAAAAACTGTAATACGACAAGAATTTCCATCAGCCATCACCATTTTACTCACGCACATACACGAGACAGAGAAAGAGAAGAAGGGAGGGGAGGGATACATACAGTATATGATCATTAAAGTTTATTGAAGATCTACAATCCAATTTTTAACTATTAGACTTCAAGACTCTCTTTCTTTAAAATAATATTTTTAGAACATGTCTATATTATAAGTAAAACTGCTGTACATGGAGTTGCCCTATTGTCTTAGTACTGAATGTGAATACTTTTGTGTATTGGTATTAAAATTATGTCTATAAATTTAATTGCTATAGAAGTGTATGTAGCACTTGGACATGATTTACATTTTCCACATTTGAATCAGATGTAGAAGTTTAATTTCAACTCTTAAAACAGAATTTTTAGAATTTCGGCGAATTAATGAGGAAATTACTGTGCTCAGAAACTTTAGACTATTGAGTAACTTCTGAACGTGACTATATGGACTAAAACCTAATCGAATCTTGAATGTTAGTAAAAGTTTTTTTCCACTCCCACTCCCGTAAGTATGCTGTTATTACTTTGTTTTTAGGGAAATAAATAGATCTTACTATGAAGTCACATTGCATCTTTAGGGAAGTAAGTGAAAATATGTTTCATACAACAGTAACATAGCAACAAGTAATAGAATACTCAAAATTCAACGATCCCCCCCCCTCCCCCACCAACAGATCTGATATCAAATCATGTAAAATGAAGAAATATATTTCTATTACATAAAGTGGGAGAGTGAACAGACACCCACACTGGAAGAAGTCCAAGATACAATAGCGAAATTGAAGAATGATAAAGCCCCAGGATTTGACAACCTGCAGGCAGAATTGTTCAAACAAGGAGGGGAATGCTCTAAACAAATACATGATTTAATGATCCACATCTGGATAAATGAAACGATCCCTAAAGACTGGAGTATTAGTATCATCTGCCCTATATTAAAAAAGGGAGACCCCCTGGAATGTGGTAATTATAGAGGCATTAGTCTGCTTAGTAATATATATAAAATTGTTTCAAATATTTTATGTAAAAGACTCTCCAAGTAGGTATACAGAAAAAGTAATTAGAGATTACCAATGTGGTTTCCGACCAAATAGATCAACCACAGAACAAATTTATACCTTTAGGCAAATCTTTCAGAAAACCTATGAGAATAATGTAATCACTGATCACTTGTTTATTGATTTTAAAGTAGCCTATAATTCAGTAAACAGACAGCAATTATACCAGGCAATGATAGAACTAAAAATACCAAGCAAACTCATATGGCTAGTACAAATGACAATGAAGAACACCACAAATCGAATAAAATTCCAGTCAGATTTATCAGATGAATTTGGGACAAATAAGGGGGTAAAGCAAGGCGCATTGGCTTGCCTACTATTTAACTTAGCATTGGAAAAGGTACTTAGAGATTCAGGGATACAAAGAACAAACATAATATACTATAAATCAGTTCAAATCTTGGCTTACGTGGGTGATATAGACATCATTGCAAGATCACAGAAAGCACTATCAGAGGCATTTATCTCTCTTGAATCAGCAGCTGAGAAAATGAGTTTAAAAATCAATGAAAATAAGACAAAATATATGATCTCCAGCCGAAAACAAAATAATATGGCAGACCATCTAGTAATTGGGAATTACAGATTTGAATGCGTAAAACACTTTACTTATCTCCGCTCCTTGATAAATCATAATAATGATACCAGTATTGAAATTAAGAGAAGGATATCAATAACAAATAGATGTTATTATGGACTCTTAAAACATATTAAATCCAAATTCCTAACTATTCAAAGCAAAGTCAGAATCTATAAAACTTTACTCAGGCCAGTGCTGACATATGCATCGGAAACATGGGTTATGAACAAACAGGATATTAGAAGACTCAGTATTTTTGAAAGAAAGATTCTTAGAGCAATATATGGACCTGTTAAAGTAAATGATGACCGGCGAATCAGATATAACAAAGAACCATATGATCTGTGTAAGGAACCAGCTATCATAGCATTCATAAAGATTGGTCGTGTACAGTGGGCTGGACACCTTATAAGAATGGAGGACTCACAACCTGCAAAAAAGAGCCTTCATATCTAACCCAGGAGGAAGTAGATCCTGGGGTAGACCTAGGATAGATGGGAGAACAAGCAAAAATTATTGGAACACGAATGTGGACAGTTAAGGCTAGAAACAGAGAAGACTGGAGTAAACTTCTGAGGAAGGCTAGGATCCTCAATGGGTTGTCAGGCCGATGATGATGATGATGATGATGATGATGATAGTAATGTAGTAGTGGCTCCCAATTGGTTGTCCTTGGACTTGTGGGAGACCACATAAGCCGTGCAGGGTCTGTGGCATTATTTATATATATAAAAAAAGTAATAATAATAATTCACGGATGAAATACAAATTATTCTTAAAGTTTAAAAATTTTCATAAGTTCAGTTAATCAGCTGAGTAGATGTGTATAATATTGGCATACTTTACACTCATTGGCCTGGGTAATGCAGTCGGTATAGCACTGGCCTTCTGTACTCGAGGTTGCAGGTTCGATCCCAGCCCAGGTTGATGGCATTTAAGTGTGTTTAAATGCGACAGACTCATGTTAGTATATTTACTGGCATGTAAAAGAACTCCTATGGGACAAAATTCCGGCACATCGGCGACACTGATATAACCTTGGCAGTTGTGACCGCCATTAAATAAACCATAATTTTTTATTTTTTTTTTTTTTATTTTACACTCTCAACACAATCTTTCAAGGTAATGAAGTGAACATGTTTTACATTTAAGATAAGAGTGAAGCAGTGATTAATAAATTCTGTATCAGCCGACTCCAAAGTGCAACATTGGAAGGAAGGAAGAAAGGAAGAGGATGAATGAAAGAGTGCATTACAGACGTCAACTATAAGACAAATGTTGGACAAAGATGGGACCAGATCTTCTTAATGTATCCAGCTGTTTGCTGACAACATAAAGTCCACTACAGTCCACTGTAATCTATTCAGTTTTTGTTTTTCACGAGAAATGAGGGGCATTTTGATCGGTGTTCATTATAGATGTCTGTTGCTAGTAGCCAAAGTTGGAATGTAGTCAATATATACTGCAGGGCTGTGTCTTCTGCAACTGGTACTGATGATTTTAATTTACTTCTTTGTGGTTTATGGATGGACAGTAGTCGGAAAATAATCATATCATATCGATTTTGGATTTATCGGTTTAAGATCTACCCGCATCTTATGTTCTTATTTTGCGGTCCTGGCAGAAGTCCCATATACGCAATGCTATTTTTACCCCAATTTAATGTTTCTCGATTTAGTGTTTTACCCACATTTAAAAACTCAAACCAAGAAATGGATTCGGAACATCTCAAAATCTGTGCTTCAGTGGCTGGTCATGATAATATCTTTGAAAAATATTGGAGTGCAAGAGGTCAAATGACTTTATTGTCAAATGCCTGGCATTAGAAAACAACAACAACATTAAAAAAAAAAATTTTGTCCCAACAAAGCAAACTAGCTTCAATTGTGTGTTTTTTCAGTCTTAAATGCTTATATCCTTGTCCAAGGTCGTTTCAGTAACAGTTCTTGTCCCTCTCCTTATCTACCATGCGTACCCAGGTGAAATACCTGACGCAACACGCTGCCAGAAACCACGTGTTAATCATGTGGCACAATGCATGAGAATCAGTTCACAACGAAGCATCGCATTAAGATTGAAAGTGGACAATTTTAAGGCTTTGAACAGTGACAACACATTACATACAAAAATATGTGTGATGAAATTGCAACTGTTCCAGATGAGTCAGTGGATCATTGGAAAGATGAAGTGCTTCCACTTCTCATTGAAGGCTATGATGCCAAAGATATCTTTAATGCTGATGAGACAGAGCTCTTCTACTCCCTGATACCAGATAAGAACCTCCACATGAAAGGAGAGACCTGACATGGTGGGAAGAAAAATAAGGAGAGGCTCACTGTTTTTCTCTGTACAAATGCAGATGATTCCGAGAAGTTGAAATCCTTGGTAATTGGCAAATATGAAAAACCACGATGTTTTAAAAATTGTCCGCACACTGCCATGCAGCTATAAGAACAGGACTCCCTGGATGACAATAGACATTTTTAGCAGCTGAGACAGCTGGAAGTGAAAATGGGGGCTGCTGACAGGAAGATAATTCCTTTAGTGGGTAAGTGTCTGGCACATCCCCCTGATACGTCATTCCTGAAGAATGTGAAGGTTGCTTTCTTCCCACCTAACTGCACTAGCTGTCTCCAACCCCTGGATTTGGGTGTAATCCATGCCCTCAAGGGGAAGTATAGACGTTCACTGGTGCAGAAACAGATTGCTGTTATGGAGAGACAAACTGGAGATCTGTTTTCAAAATCTCCAGTCTCACTGCCATGCATATGGTCTGCAGTGCATGGGAGGAAGTGTCAACAGCTACCATCACCAACTGCTTCAGAAAAGCAGGCTTTATGAAGGCTGTCAATGGTGACATCATGGAGGATGAAGAAGACTGCATCGATGAAGAAGAGTGGAGGAAAATTGTCCAAAAACCACAGATAACATTCAAGGATTTCCTAGAATGTGAGTCTTCTCTCTGTACTTCATCAACAGCGTCTATTGAGGACCTCTGTGATGCTGCTGCTGATGAGGAGAAAGAAGACAACAGTGAAGTGTCAACACCTACATTTGGTGAGGCAATAGCAAGACTGGAAGGTATACGAAGGTACATGTGTAGTTTCAATATTGATGAATTCAGTTTGCTCTGCCTAAACCAGGTGGAAAAGGAGTCACTCTTCTACCAGAAGTTACTCTTCCTCCGTCAAAGATGTCCATTCTTGAGTTCTTCAAGAAATGACAGGTAAACTTGATGCAACCAATCAGTGAACTTAATGTTATGGAGATCTTTAAAATATTTTTGTTCTTTTAGTAGTTGAGATTAGACCATAAAAATTAGTTTTTAAATATGTTTCAATTTTGGCAAAACCCCTATTTTGGGGTTTTCTCGATTCTGGGTATAATTTATCTGGTCCCCTGAAAAACCCAGAATCGAGGTTCCACTGTATCAGTCTGCAGCAGAACTTCGCCTAGTCAAGTAAAACGGTCTTTGACCTGAGTTAAAATTCAGGAAGAAGTGAAGTACAGATAGGAAAGATGGAAGAGTGGATACAAGCGATTTCAGGAAATGATAAAGTTGGTGAATCAAGGAGAGAGAAAATGAAGTTTAGTACAGGAGTGAATCAGAATGAAGTACCAAAGAAGAACCAGACTTTCGAAAATTTAAATAGAAAGGTAGAAAACATCAGCGAGAAGATAGAGGAGTTGATAGTGGAGAACAATAAATTAAGGAAGAAAATGAGTGACTGCAATCACAATATGAGGAAAAAGAACTTAATAATGTTTGGCATTGAAGAAACAGGGCGCGAAAAAGAGATGGAAACCTTGAAGTTAGTAAACGACATGTGGAGAATGATCTTTAATCTGGAGTTAAGGGATGAAGATGCCGACCATTTGTAAGACTCAGGACAGGCTCCAACAGGCCTATCCTTTTGAGCTTTAAAAATACAAGAATAAGAGAAGTTATTCTGAATAACCGAAGAAAGCTTAGTAATTCAAGGAGTAAGAACAGAAGTAGATATGTCAATTGAAGTCAGAAATAGAACAAAGTGGCTACTACCATATATGAAAGGAGCAAGATCGAAAGGACATTTTGCTAAAATGTACGACGATAAGCTGAAAGTGAATGGTAAATTTTATGATCTGGAGTTTTGCTTAAAGAACGAAGGACACCCTGGATTTGGATTACAGGCAGTGAAGACAAGAACGAATGTGAACAGTGAACAGATTCCAAGGGAGAAAAGATCAGTTTTGCTGAGGGAAGAAATAGTAAGTCAGCCGACAGTCGAGAATAACCACTTATATCAAAAGAAAGAACAGGAATGGTGAAAAAATAATAATTTCAACTGCAAGGATGGAACATCAGTTAGTCGAAGATCATCACACAGCAACAGGAGATAGTAACGAGGTTAAGAACCCACATGATGACAAACGAGGAAGTGTAAACATGATATCTCGACATGCAGAGGGAAGCAACGTTAAACTGCAGAATATGAGGAATATAAGTCTGCTAAGAAAACACTACTTGAATGTGAGGATGAGTGGCACAAGGAGTGATGGGAAAAAGCTAATCCATGAGTTGGGATGTGAAAATGGGGCAGAAAGTGATAGTAATAAACTAATAAAGGTGGGTTTGAAAGACGTAATTTAAAAGACTCTAATGCAATGTCTGTTGGGGATTTTAAAGATTTTAGAAGCATGATGGTAAAAAAATTCGAGGAATTAAATCAAACATTAAGTGAGCCGTGGGAGATAACGAAAATTGTTGAAAAATATGGTGGGGGAGACGATATTTGACAATATAAGGAATGCAAGCGAGTAAAGAAAGTGCAAGCTATGAAGAGGGGGGAGGGGTGGTCAGTGAAAGAGTTAGAGATCAGTGATGATAATGACCTGTTTTACTAAGGCAAAAAAAAAAGACTAGTGAATAGTATTTTTCGAGTTAATGAATGACCAATATTAGTGAACTAGTAAATGATCAAGAAAAGAGTAGACAGAAAGATTAATATCAGAATAATGAAGGTGAGAATAGTAGGAATTATTGATGGTGCATTTAAGTTATTATAGCGAATAGTGAACTGAATAACGAATTAGCTATAGAAGTGAACTGGTATATGTGAACTAGTGAATAAATAATGAATAATAAAAACAAGGTAGAATAAGTTTAGTATTAAATAGATGATGGACTAAACAGCAAGAGGGGAGATAGCTAGAGGGATTAGGGTAGTTTTAATAAAGTATACTGCAAAGAAGTGTTATTTGTAATGAACTAATGATTGATAATAGTGGCACCATATACATGAAAATGTGAGGTCCACCATTACATGTAAGAAATGCTGTGACGAAATATATATCATATAACATCATATAGTCCACACCTGTGGAGTAACAGTCAGCGCGTCTGGCCGCGAAACCAGGTGGCCTGGGTTCGATTCCCGGTCGGGGCAAGTTACCTGGTTGAGGTTTTTTCCGGGGTTTTCCCTCAACCCAATATGAGCAAATGCTGGGTAACTTTCGGTACTGGACCCCGGACTCATTTCACCAGCATTATCACCTTCATCTCATTCAGATGCTAAATAACCAAAGATGTTGATAAAGCGTCGTAAAATAACCTACTAAAATAAAAAAATAAACATATATATATTGCTAATTGGGATTTCTTGGTCTTTGATCAGGTCAAAACTCTGATAGAACTGATATTTAACCCTTGCGATGAATTTCGGTGAAGTCCGGAGGGCCTAATTAGTCAAATCCACTCTCCTCACCTCCACGCTGGGGCCCCCTGGAATATTTTAAGATGCGAAAGAGAGAGTGGTATGCAGAAAGTAACGAGAAGCTATTGCATTTACCTTTCCCAAGAAAAACTGCAAACATGGCATGATGAGTCTTACCATGGTGGCAGTAGAAGTGGACAGCTTCAGATACTTGAGGTGTACTATAAGCAGTAACATGAGCTGCTGCCAGGAAGTCAAAAGGAGATTAGCAATGGCAAAGGAAGCTTTTAATAGAAAAATGAGCACCATCTGCGGACCTCTGGAGAAAGAACTAAGGAAGAAACTACTGAAGTGCTTTGTGTGGAGTGTAGCATTGTATGGGGCAGAAACATGGACATTACAACGAAGTGAAGAAAAGCGATTAGAAACATTTGAAATGTGGATATGGAAAAGGATGGAGTGTGTGAAATGGACAGACAGAATAAGAAATGAAGCTGTGTTGGAAAGAGTGGGTGAAGAAAGAATGATGCTGAAACTGATCAGAAAGAGGAAAAGGAATTGGCTGGGTCACTGGTTGAGAAGAAACTGTCTTGTGAAGGATGCACTGGAAGGAGTGGTGAACGGTAGAAGAGTTTGGGGCAGAAGAAGATATCAGATAGACGACATTAAGAGATATGGATCATATGAAGAGACAAAGAAGAAGACAGAAAATAGGAAAGACTGGAGAATGCTGGATTCGCAGTGAAAGACCTGTCCTTGGGCAGAACACTATGAATGAATGAATATCATATCATATCATATATCATATCATATTGTATCATATCGTATCATATCATATCATATTGTATCATATCATATCACATCTTGTATCGTATATCATATCATATCTTGTATATCATATCATATCATATCATATATCATATCATATCATATCATATCATATCATATCATATATCGTAGATATCCTCGATAATCCCAACATTGGAAACATTTTTGTAGTCTACTGGCAAAAATATTTAGGTACCGTATTAGGAGTTAAATACATATAACACGAAGTACCTGCGTGATTTAACAACTAATTTCAGATTACTTCCCTACATTAAATCCTGAAACTTACGGATAAGGAAGTCTTTTGAGTGTAGTAATGTACAACTAACAACTTTATCTGTGGAAGAGCAAGGTACACTTCTTGAAGTGACTTGTGATGGTTCATTAAAGATATTTTTCAGAGAACGTGTGCTGGACCAATTCTGAATGAAAGATTTTCCTGATTTTAAGTTGGATTAAAAAGAATGTCTTGAAACATCTAGCTCCCTTTCTTTCTACATATCTTCGTGAACAAAAGTTTTCGACATTTTGTTACATGTGGAACAAGCATAGAAATCGATTTGTTGTTGATCCAAATTTGAGCCTATTGAATCATAGGTGAAAGGAACTGGTCTGGATAAAATGAGACATAATTTCTTCCATTATGCTTATCTAGCTCAAACATTTAGGTTATTGTTGTTTAGTCAACTGTCCGAAGAAAGTTTAAACCTCATAAGTAACATCAATAAGGCATCACTCATGAGGCAACTAGGCCAGAAGATAATGAGTTAGGGTGGCCATTTCCTTTCCCCCTCCAATGCATACATCGCTGATTAGCTACATATTTTACTCTGATAACAGATATTGTGCCGCGACAATTCGTCCTGGTCAATTTGTCACTATGACAATTGTCCCAGAAAACAATTCGTATCTGCGATGGTTGGTACATTTTACAAGTTTGTCCCCAACAATTGGTTCCATTTAATTCATATCGGACAAGTTATCAATGGCTGCTACATTTCAATCCTGACAATATATTAACAATCTTTGCCACACAAGATCATCTGCGAAAACTTGTTACATCTGAATATTGGATTTGTGATGGAATGTTTGCATCTGCTCCTAAAATTATGTCAACTATACACGATCCATGCTAATATCAGTGGTTTCTTATAGTCATGGCCTTGCTCCAAAAAAAAAAAAAACCAAAGCGTTATATTGTGAGCTGTTTAGTGTGTTAATAGATAAAGTGGATACACTTTTCGGAGAGCAGTTGTCATCCTTTTATTTCCACTGATTTCGAGCTAAGTGCAATTAATGCAATAAAAGAAACTTTTCCACGAGCTAAATCAGCCGGATGTTTGTTTCATTTAGGACAGGCATTATGGCGTAAGCTGCAATCTGAAGGACTAATGAATGCAAGAGGACAATACAGACATTCGCTTACAGTTCCATTCCCTAATTACACTGGCACTCGTCCTGTACAAGCAGGAAAATGACGGATGTGAAGTAATGGAAGCATTCAGCCTCCTTCGAGAAGCTCTTCAGATGTTCTAGAGTCTTTGTTTGAGCATGCAAAGAAGAATACATCAGAGGACGTCGTCATGGACATGGGTACAGACAACCTATGTTTCTAATCAATCTGTGGAACTGCTAATAGCTGACAATTCATTTTAGGTTTCTATGGCATTAATTGTTTTCAAACACATATTTATTACACTTTAACTTCCTTGGTACTTATTGCTTGGGACAAATGTTTTCATGGTACACATTATCCAGGACGAACAGTCTGTATCGAATTTGTTAACAGTACCAATTGTGCTTGGTATGAAATACATGGGACGAAAAGTACTTGTACGAATTCCCTGAGACAAATTGTCGCATAATCAACAGATATTTAGGTTATATGAATAATTTAATTTAGTAAATAAATGATCTCCCTTTCTCCAACTAATTCATTTTTACTTTCATTTTAGGGTCTGTTTTTAATTATTAAGGGTTAGCCCACATTTTCCTAAAAAACTGCTTCCATAGGTAACTAAATTTCCAAAAGGAGGGAGTCAATGGCTTGATTTCTGAAAAACAGAGGATGTGCAGTCCTTAGCTGATTGTGAACCACTGGTATAGAGAAAGTAAAAAACATACATTTTCTGATGATGACCATTTCATAAGATAACTACTTAAAGCCAGATTTCACAATATTAAATATTCAAGGCATTATATCGCAACATGCACGATAATTTTAAAACAGATTATAACATCTGACTGTACCAGAACCATCATTTGTGCTTATCTGTCATAGGTTTACCGTGCCCAGACAAAAGATGGGAAGGACGTAGCTGTGAAGGTTCAGTACATAGACCTTCAAGACCGTTTCAGCGGAGATGTGTCCACCATCAAGTTGCTGCTTAAAATGGCTGCCTGGATGCATCCCAATTTCGATTTTGAATGGGTCCTGCAGGTATTCATAACACATCAGTAAGCAATTTTAAAGTGAAATAGCCATACAATATTTTTTATGAACTGGAAATAGCTTTATCCTATGATGTTATGTGATTTAAACTAAATCACAGATACAGGGATCTGCTTAAGACAACATTTTGAAAGTGTACGTACATTTAAATAATGAATAGGTAACAATGGTCTGCATTTATGTCCTTTAAATGCTGCAGCCTTCCAAGACTAATTACATCCTATGTTTTCTACTTTATTTTCTGCTTTGTCTGTCCGTTGACTTTGCAGTGTTAATAGAGATATTGACTTGCAAAAACATCTGTCAGTAAGCTATAAATTTATAAAATCTAAAAAATTGCTATGAATCACCCAGTATACAAGAAATTTTTATAAAGATCAACTATGTTTTGCCTCCAAAATTTGCGAACAACCTTAAAATGTTCTTGAGGTTTATGAGGATATAAAAAAATTAGGAAAAAAATGTCGAACAATACGTTAAGCTACAATCATTAAAATGCAAGAAATGAGTCCGGGGTCCAACACCAAAAGTTACCCAGAATTTGCTCATATTGGGTTGAGGGAAAACCGCGGAAGAAAACCTCAACCAGGTAACTGTCCCGAGTGGGAATTGAACCCAGGCCACCTGGTTTCGTGGCCAGATGTGCTAGCCGTTACTCCACAGGTGTGGATGTGATCATACAAGTGATAACAAATGGGGAAATGAACAAATATGAAGTATCCCACAGAATCAGTCATGGTACAGCTCTCTAGTTCACACAAGGATTTTAGGATCTTGTTAATGAAGCATCAGCAATATTTATTTGATATAATCTACATTTTGCTCTACTTAGCTAAGCAAGGTATAGTTTCAGAGGACAAAATGAATATTTATTTTTTCATTGTGTATGTATAGGCACGTATGTATTGCCCACCACTGAGGAATAACAGTTAGCATGTCTTACTGTGAAACGAGCGGGCTTGGGTTCAAATCTCGGTTCGGACAAGTTACCTGATTGCGGTTTTTTCCGAGGTTTTCCTTAACTAATTGAAGCAGAATTGCTGGGTAACTTTCGGACTAATTTGGCCATCATTTATTCAAATGTCATTGTAATCATTACCATAGTCCAGGTTAAGTTCATGGTGTAGCATACTATAGGCTTATTCACATAAGAGCGCTAATGTTTGGCGACAAATATATTTCACATAACAGAAATTGTAAGCACAATAAACCTCAGACTGCAGCAGTGCAAGCCTTCAGATACCTCTTCCGTAAAAAGGTTGCATTTGTCTCTTTTATGCATGTGGGAGCATTCGTATGCAGATGATAAGAATGTGCATTTATGAATTAGCTTATTTTATCATTCTATTGTGCCTCTTCCCTCTCCTCCAAGGAAACGTTCTATCTCCGCTTTTGGCTCTACTGTAGCATATGTCCATACACGTTTGGTTGGCTTGAAACTGAAATGTTATACCAAGTGATGTGTTCATTCAGATTTGTATGGATTGCTGAAGCGTAAGTCTGTTCAGATTTTTTCAGTGTGAAAAAAATACGTTTATTTAAATTTTGGTGAGTTCGCTGATGATGACACATTTGTTTGTTTACAGGACATGAGAGAGACACTGGAACAGGAGCTGGACTTCATGAATGAAGGCAAGAATTCAGAGCGTTGTGCCAGAGATCTCAACAAGTTCCGTTTTGTGTATGTTCCACAAGTTCTGTGGGATTTATGTACAAAGGTAATTATAGTCTGTTGCATTTAGAGATACAATTTACTTCTATTGATGAGTAGAAATTATAATGATTTTTTCTCATTATAGAGAGTTCTCACAACTGAGTTCGTGGAAGGTATTAAGGTGAATGAAGTTGGATCACTGAGAAAGCAAGGTTTTTCTTTGGCAGACATTGACAATAAGCTCTTTCAGGCATTTTCTGAACAGATATTTCATACTGGATTTGTTCATGCTGACCCTCATCCTGGAAATGGTAAGTAAAGCAAAAGCATGGCTTGTTCTGATGTTAATCCAATTTAAATGTAGTCTAATCTAATATTGAAAGATGACCAGACAGTATTAGCAGATTCTGAAAATAACCTACAAAGGGAAGTTTACAAATTATGGTTCAATGCAAATGAACGTAATTTAAAAACCTCTATAGATATAATAAAGTTAGTATTGGCTTTATGGATCAAACTCAATCAGAATTAAAATTGTAATAATTAATCAAATAACAGAACAAGTAACTTCCTTTGACTACCTTGGTTGCAACCCCTCTTACATTACTTCCAGAGACATAAAAAATAAATTGGCAAAATTTCTTCAGCCTTTAGAAACAATGAAAGGAACATTGCTTCAAAAAGTTAGACCAGATCCAATATTAAAATTTTACAAAACATTGCTTTACCAGAATTTTTGTATAGATCTGAAACTTGGACGATGACAATTGCTCAGCTAAGAGGAATTGAAGCAGCTTAACTCTGACCTTTAGTTGACCATACCCTTTTTGCCACAAAAGAAATGTAAAGATTAGACAAAAATTAATGTAGAAAATTTTGCAACAAAAATTATAACATACAGAACAAATTGGTTTCGACATATAGAAATAATGTCCCCACACAGGATGCCAAACAAAATACTTAATTACAAGCCAACAGGCAGACGATTCAGATGACGCCCCAAGATGCATTGGAAGGACCAAACTATGCTTCAAATTTCTGAAGACAGAACAGTCTAAGCCATGGAGAAATTGATGATCTAATATTGATAATTTACATTATATCATCTGACTTTTAATTTAAAAAAAAAATGTACACTTCACAGCAAAAAGAATGGACTGACTCTTGGTCTTTAGAAATACAGTTCTAACACGCAGTTCACACGTGTAAACGAAGAGGTATGTGTTGCATAAGGTAACATGTCTGCTTCCTGTACCAGTATCGTAAGTTGTGAGTTCACCTTCCTGTAGAGTAATTTTTCTTTTATTTTATTTTAGTTTTTAATTGATTTATTTTAAATGTTAAATGGCATTTGTTAATAAACTTCGTTATGCCTGTCTTATAAAAAATATTATTGCCCATCACCTGTGAACTGTTACTAGGCAAGATCTGGTCTATATAAACAAAAATAATAGGTAGATGTTTCACTTTCTGAAAAAACTAGAAGCACATCAAATATAAATAAACAAACAAATAAATATATAAAGAAAAAAGGCATATGGTAGGGACTAGTATCTCGTCCACAAATCACCTGCGTCAACATTTTGCGCGTCATGGAGTCGCCAAGATTATGAAATAAGTCTACACTTGTGGCCACCTCCTCACACGCATCTAACTAAAACTCTGTTCCACAATTTGTCAGCTGTGCGAACGAGTGGTTGTTCTGCCCAATTATAGCTATAGGATCCATTTGATTCTAGTCCACAAATTTTCAATCGAATTCATTTATCAGGTGAATTTGGAGGCCAGTCGACCAGATCGACATCAGGCCTACTCGTAAACCATCCTTGAATCCGGTTGGCAGTATGTACCAGCTGGTCATCCTGCTGGAAAAAAAGTGTTCCTTCTGGATATTATGCTGGGATGGAAGAGATCAATTCACGGGTGCTCGTGTAAAGGGGACTAAGTCGAATTGCAAGGTATGTAAACTTCTCTCCTTTAGTACTGAACAAAACCCCTTTGTCAAAAAATATGGAGCACTGTAACTGCATCATAAATGGAATAATAACTTAACCCCTTTAACACAAGAGAGAAGTAATTGTGGATAGTTCAAATCTGTACTTATTCCAGTTTAGACAAATTATAGTTAACCCCCTTTACACGAGTACCCACGAATTAGTCTTACATTTGCCAGAATGTGTCTGTAGACTTCTGCTCTGAACCGATCACGAATGCGTTCCAGAAATCCTGCCCCATCGTATAACATACACCTCCAACACACGATGCTATGGGACCCAACCTTTTAAATCATATCACAAATCATTCATCTTATCAGTGGTCATCCATACAATAAGCTAAAGTAGGACCATTGTTGCTACTTGAGACAATTACCTCGATGGAGAAAATGACATTTCTCTAATCAAAGTCCAGTTGGAGAGTAGCACACGCTAAACAGTCTACAATATGATTCATCTTCAAATGTTCGTTCCTCACAACTTGATGACATCTGATGCCATGCTCTCTAAAACACCTCCTTACAGTGTGTGGAAAACTGGGAAAATTGGACTCCATCTTGAGTTCAGAGACAGTTCTAAAGGGATAGTGTTTTCAACTTTTCTCAATAACATGGAGTCCTTTTTTGTTTGTAGAGGTGTGCGGCTGACCTGGAATTGGACGATTCGCAACTTCACCATTCTCGAGAAAAAGTTTAGCCCATCTCTTTAACAGTTGACTAAGGGACTGTAATCACTCTGGCTGCCTTCGATGCAGAATAACCTACACCAGTGTTTCTCTAACTTTTTTCACAGCAGAATCCCTTCCAACCTGTAATGTAAAAGCTGAACTCTTGTAATCCATTTCTTTGTTATGCTATGATTATTATTCTCATTATTATAATTATTTTTACTATTACTATTATTATTATTATTATTACTACTACTATTATTAGTATTATTTTTGTTGCTATTATTATTATCAATACTATTATTATTATTCTTATAGCTATCCTGGTTGAGTGTAAGAGAAGGCCTTAAGGCCTTAACTCTGCCAGGTTAAATAAAGCCATTATTATTATTATTATTATTATTATTATTATTATTATTATTATTATTATTATTATTATTATTACACCGTCATGGTTGTCTAGTGGCTAGAGCACTGGACTTATAATTCTGTGGACCCATGTTCGATCCCCAATGTACTTCCGATTTATAACTTGTGTTGAGCCAAGACTGTGGTCTAGATAACACAGGGGTTTTCTCCAGGAGCTCTGGTTCTCCTGTGACATTCCAACAAATGTCCATCATCTTCTCACCGCGGGTGTGGTGTTGACCAGTCGCCTATAGTGCACCCTGGCAATGACTCTGTCGGTAAATTATTGGTCTACACTTGCTTCATATGGGTGAATGACGAAAAGTCAAATACCGGTACCCACAATTAGCAAAAGAAACAAAAAGGCTATAATAATAATAATAGTAGTAGTAGTAGTAGTAGTAGTAGTAGTAGTAGTAGTAGTAATAATAATAATAATAATAATAATAATAATAATAATAGTAGTAGTAGTAGTAGTAGTAGTAGTAGTAGTACTAATTATTATGTTATTGCTATTGTTATCATTATTATTTTATTATCATCATCATCATCATCATCATCATCATCCTTGCAAGTATTAGGTCTTTTGGCCTGTTACGACCTCAATGGAGAATAATTTTTCCTTTCATCTTTTTCTTGGTCGACCTAGTGATCTTTTACCAGCTGGTTGATAGTAGTAATGACTTTTGGTGTTCTATTCGGGGACAACTGATATAAGTGGTTGAACTTGATATTCCTGAATGTAGTGCATTATAGGTGCTACTTTTAATTCTTATAATATCCTCATTCCTCTTAGGGTCTATTTTTTTTGTATACCCTGCTGCTTTTCTCAGGAACTTCATCTAATAAGCTGTTAATCTGCTTTCTTCATTCTTCCTTATTGTCCACGCTTCACATCTGTAACAACACAGGTTTTGCTAACATTTTGTAAAGTCATATTCTAGTATGCATTTGCACCAAAGATGGCGTCAGTACATTATTAATTCATGTTGAATCTTTCGTACACTACTTTTAACACTTGAATATAAATAACTGATTAAATAGCCATCTTACTCGTGTTAATTATGTAAGCATGTGTGGCTTACAGCTGTCTCAGTGTTGCTCCGAGGCTGAGGATGGTGTCAAGCAACACCGAAACAGCTGTAAGCCACACATGCTTACATAATTAACATGAGTAAGATCGCCATTTAATCAATCATTATTAATTATTCCCATAGTTCTGTTGTACTTGATAATTTTATCTGGCAAATCAAGTTCTTCAAAAAAAAAAAAAAAAAAAAAAGATAGCTTGGATCTTAAATATGTAAAGGCGTTCACTTTTTCTAACAATTTATTTTGTAAACATATTTCACTCTGTACAGGATATTTTGCACGAAAGGCGAGAACGTTAGATTTATCAGTATTTATAATCATATTATTATTATTATTACTACATTTCAGTCAAAGCTTTTACCTTCTCTTCCAATCTAATTTTAATTCCAAGAGGAATTTCCCTAATTTATTTTGATTGCTAGTGTTTAGGAGACCATTAATTTTTTATATGCAACTTTAGCATTGATGTTCAAGAATTTTGTATCCAGGCAAAAATTTCTCAAATCATTTGTACCGGGTACTGAACAATTTAGAGCTATATGAATTAAGTCTTCAAGTTATCCACTAAAGGGACATTTATCTTTCTCTACATTTCCTTTCTTATTCTTCAGTCTCCAAATTCCTAATCTTCACCATGCCATTTCCATTCTTTCTTCCGTTGAATTTATCCTAATATACTCTTCCTGTTCCCAAATCGCTATGATCTCCCTATACTATTTCAGTAACCATAGGTCCTTTATATTACGAAAAATATTCTATCTCGAAATTTCGTTTGCCCTTTCTTTTACCATTCTTCCAATAGTTTTAGTGTTTAATGTCCCTAGGTCTCTTCACAGCCAATTCAGGCCTAATCTGTTTATTTCCAATTCAAGCTCTTTCAACTAATTCGACTTCCAATTAGTGTCTTTCATACACATCCACCGGTCACACAATCCGATATTTAGGTGTTAATTATGAAAATGAGATTGCATTTAATCCTCTGACACCTATGTAAACATTACATCAAAATTTGGAATTACTTGCATCTTCACCGCTTCTCCAAGCTGATCAGAAATTCTCTATCTTAAATGCTTCGATTTGTCCTACACTCAGCTATCTTTTTCAAACTATTCCTCTTCGTCAGATTCCCCAAAAATTTCTAGAAGACTCTGACAAAATGATAAAATGCACTTTAAAGGAAATTTTACAACTCCCTGTTGATGTTCCTCACAACATGGTTTATAGCCCCAGAAAATTTAAAGGCTTGGGACTTTTCAGATCTCAATGGGAAGCAGTTCTGCAACAAATTAATAACCCCAATATTCTAAATACCAGAAGCTCAATAGATGAAAGCAAAACACTGCTTAACCAGACTAAATTTAACATACGAGATGGATTTCTTGATTCAAGGGAAGTGAGAGTTACACTAAGAGATCTAGAATTTCAGAAATGGAGCGCACTTTCTCAAGAAAGGAAAGGAGTTTCCCTTTTCGCGGAACATTCTGTCACAAACTGGTGGATCACTCATCATGAAGGACTGAGCTTCAGTCAATGGAGGGATGGTCGGTAATGTTGCGGCTGTACGTGCTATTCTGGGCAGATCCATGGACAGTAACTGTTGTCGCCACTGCTTCAACGAGATAGAAACTCTTGCTCACGTTCTTGGATTCTGCCTGCATGGTGAGACATTATGCAATGCCAGGCATCACAAAATCAGGTCCACACTCGCTCAAGCTCTTCGAGACAAGGGATATACAACAATGAAGAAATCCAGGGTCTATCCGAAACAGGAAGCTGTTGGAGGGTTGATATATTAGCCTTTAACAACACAACAGGCTATATAATAGATTCTACTATCTGCTTTGAATTGAATACAACTCAACCAGAAGATGTCAACAATGAGAAGAATCAAATTTATGGTCCAACTGTTCCTTATTATTTAAATATGTGTAAGTTACGAACTATTGAAATTATTGGATTATTAGTGGGTGCTAGAAGCACGATTACAAAAAAAATGTATTAATTTCTGCAAAAGAGTTCAATTTTGAATCCTCTTTGGCAAAGACTGTTTCTTTGACAGCTCTAAAATATCCAATCTATCTTTTGAGAAATCACAGCTATAAAATATATTAATAGCACAACAATAATAATTATATTTCTCACGGAAAGGTTTTCATAAAATTGTACGCATTCACTAATACTTGTATATTTGGTATACTTTGTCTTTCATGGCAACCCTTATTTTAAGGAAAGTTTGTTTAAATTATATTACATTTTTTTTCACGATCGATGAATTATCCTTTGCATAAATATTTGATTTTCCTCTCTAGAATAATTCCCAAACTACTGTCGATCTCCATCTTCAATATAGCTGGCAGGTTTGAAGCCTTCTTCGGTATGCTCAAACATTTGTTGCAAAATTTATCTCTCAATTTATTGATGTTTCTGCTAGACAACCACTATGCGAAATCTCCACATTATGCAATATTTTTATTCGACCGGTTCATTATAGATACATTAAGAAATGTCTTCACCCCAATATTCGGCCATTTGTTTAAGCATATATCTGCTACTTATAGCGCATTTTTCTCTTTATTCAATGCTATTTAATTTTGTCACTTCCAATTTCCTCTGCTGTCTATTACTACTCCCAGATACCCAGATAAGTGAATCTGAAAATGCAATCAATAGGAATCTTATTCACGAACCATTTTTCTTTCTTACTACCTATGAATTTTCCCCTTTTGCAAATTAAAACTTTAAGATTTCTTTTCATTACAGGTAACTTTCACGTCCCAAGTTTTGCAGAAACTGTTAATTTCGTCTATCACCTTTTGTGCTCAATACATGAAATCTTCTGCTTTATTTTCTCTTTTATAGTGTCAATTATCTAGTAAAGAGACATTTCCCTACTCTTTGATGTACTATCATCAATTCGAAACGAGTAGTTACATTGTTTAGGTGATATGAAAGCTTTTGAGAGCCTTCAATTCACTTCGCTATCCTATGTGATAATATGTGTAATATTCGAAAGATGCAGTTATTATGAGGAAGAATAAAACTGAACAAATATAGTAGAAAATTAAGTGGAAGTCCTGAAGAGAACTGTGAAATCTTCTTGCAGCATCATGTCTTTTGCTATCCCATTCATCTCCATCTTCTGTCATCATTGAAAGAGACGTAAAATATCGTTTTTGTGTTCAGGTACAGTTTCAATAGTAGACTACCCTTGTAGTTCCACCTTGTGAGGTGGAAATTTCTTCTTCACTTTTTGATCAAGGACATAAGTATGGTTCGTTTAAATGAAACAATTAAATTAACTCTGGGTGTACAAAAAAATCTTTTGCATTCTTTCTTGATCTATTAAATTTTTTGAAACCAGATTCATTTCATGTGCATTTTCTTTTTATCATGCTGTCTTCAACCAGAGGTTAGCTATAATTACTGAAATTTGTATTTTAGAAGCTGCTTGAGTACATGTGTACTTTGTTCAGAGCAGCAGATTTATGTGCCTAGCAGTGGACAAATAAGGCATGATTAAATTTAGCTACAACCTAAGCCAATATGTCTCCATGCTTTCCAGACATAACTGCAGCACTGACTAGGTTTGTTTTCACATTGATATTCCTTTGAAGTACCGTAATATCAGTAATTTCGTCCATTACCGGTATAAGTTCTATAAATGGGACGTCATTGATCTCTGTTTTAATTTCCATTTTCAGCACTTGTGAATTTGAATCAGTGCAATCACTTTGGATATCACTAGATAATCCCGAAAAAAAATTGAATGTTCAAGGTGAGTATCCAGTATATCAGCAAAGTTTCTGGAAAAATGAAGTAGCCTTACACATTTGCATTGATTTGAAGGTTTGGTGGTTTCAGAATGTCCAACAGAAAAGTAACTCATGTTCAACTGTCCAGAGCTATTATGTGGAGATAACGGAAGTGTTTAGCAAAGAATCTTATTGTTATTTGTTATCTGAAGTGATAAGCTAGCTAGATTAAAGCAAGCACTGGCAGTAATGAAAGGAAATTTTAAGAAACGAAATTAAGAAAATATTTCGGATTTTTAATTTTAAAAGTTTGTCTTTGTAAATTGTAAGCGCTTCTTACATTGCATATATGGACGCCTCTGCCCTGGAGTAGTGAAAGAGAAACTATCATTTCAGTTATTTTTAATTTCCACGAATTTATTTAATAGTTTTAGTCTTGCAATTAATCAGATGAATCAGAGCCGAATTGTAATTTTGGAAGGGACAGAAATGTTCCTCATGGTTTTCCAGAAGATGTAGTTGAACTTCAAGAATGTAAGAGAGCGTGGGTTCTATGCAGTTCCAAACAACATGTAAAGTATGTTAACTTTTATAAAGGAAATGCTATTAATTAATACAATAGATATCAATACTGAATATGATGTTAACTACTGTAATACTGGTAAAAAAAGATCATATATTTTTTATTCGAAAAATCTCGTGTGAATGAACCCAGAAAAATATTTTCCTTTTTAATCATGAACTAAGGAGAGTTTAAAAAAATTGTTTATCTTAAACTATGTTTTCCCAATTTTAATTAACTGAAAATCGACAATTTTTAAATTTAGCATTTAGAACTCCTGATTGCCTTAAGTGGAAAAAATTTAAAATTCAAATCAAAGTTGTCCTTTTATACAAGATGATTCAAAAAGAACAGTGCAAAAATAAAAATCTGTAGCAAGAATAACAAAAATGATGTGGTCAGTTATTTAAAATAATGAAGGCGACAGGTTTCACATTATTGTTCGCTTATTTGTTAGTTCATGTCATCACCACCAGAGTTGTAGTATAGTGCTACACAAAATGGCGACATTGAAGCAAGAGAAAGCGTTTTGCTTCATGAAATTTGAATGAACGAGGGGGCTAGTGTGACACTACAGTGAAACTTTAGGACTAAATTTCCTAAGGATGCACCAGATAGAAACTGCATTGCACGTTGGGTGAGGCAATTTGAAACCAATGGCTGTCTGTGTCCTGAGAAAAGCCTGGGCCATCCACAGACTTCAGAAGAGACAGTTAACAGGATACGAGCTGTGTACGAATGCAGTTGTAACAAGGCCACAAAGGGGGCTAGTAGGGAACTACAGGTGTCACAATCCACGGCACTGTGCCCTTACTGAAGCATAATGATTCCCTACCAGAACATTGGATCAGTGGTGTAGGAAACAACGATTCACCAATATCGCCTCCACCCTCCATGCTCATTACTCCTTTCTGTTGAGGTAACATAGACTGCCTCCTTATGGTGCACCTGGACTATGCTAAATAATCTACTTTTTCATGAGAATAAGTCTTACATCGAACATCTCCGGAACAATAGTTCCACAATCTGATCTTCCGGTAGGGATAGATCCAAGAAACATTTCTCAGTTTTATAATGCTTTTGAAAATTCTTCAATGAAAATGAGGTGGTCTTTCATAAGCAGTAGTAAATATTGTAACATAGTAGGTAATGAAAGATTTGATTCTAACAGTATCATCATCATCATCATCATCATCATCACAGTATCACTAATACTACTACCACAGTCACAATCATCATCACCATCAAATAAGAATCATCATCGTACTCTTTATCATTATTATCATCATCTTATCATGTTTATCTTTCTTCTCCTTTTCCTTCCTACCAAAAATTTTTATTGTGGCTAATTCTTGTGTTAGCAATTCTTAAAATTGTGACATAAAGTAACAAAGAAAAGAATATCAGAAATAGACTTTTGGGTATTCCACCATGTCCTGGAATTTAACATTAAATTCCATGACATGGAATACCCAGAAATCTACTTCTGATCACGCATATAAAGAAAAGAGCAGTTTTCAATTTATTTGCTAACTCTTGTTATTAACTCGGTTTTTAGTCTGTTCCTGCTATAAATTAATGAAATTAATGTTTAGTGTTGGTGAGGAAATCTGCGAGTGGGACAGCACAGATAGTTCTGCTGGACCATGGACTTTACGAGTACTTGCCTTCTAGTGTGCGGCAGCCCCTCTGTCGATTGTGGAGAGCTATTGTCGTGAACAATCACAGTGACATGAAAAAATATGCCACTGAATTGGGAGTTGAAGGTAGTACAAGAGTACAGTGCATAATAGTAGTAGTAGTAGTAGTAGTAGTAGTAGTAGTAGTAGTAGTAGTAGTAAAAGTGGTGGTGGTGGTGGTAGTAGTATAGAATTACACTGGAAGGCGATGTAGTGATTTCATAGCTAAGGTAAGAGTTGCTGTGATTAATTGCCAGCTTAAATTTTAAGATCATTTTTGTAGTTATTACGGAATTTCATTGGTCATATTTAACAAATTTCTAGGTAATTACAATCTGAATCCTTTTGGTATATTATAATAATATTATATTGTATCACACAAACAATAACTCGCCTCCTCTTTGAACAAGCAATTGTGATATTGAATGAATGAAATAATCGACAGTCTTCAGCATTTCCCTGCATCAGTTTGTATCCACGTTGTGCAAAATGACATACCTGATAGAGGAAAGAGTGGCAATTGTGGAGGTGTATGTGAGAACAGATTCGATTAAGAAAAATATTTGAGTACAAGTTACTGGGTAGAAGCCAACTGGCGAAAATAGCCATATAAATATTGGTTAAGAAGTGGTGTGCTATGAGATCTGTGCATAATGCCCCTTCAGTTTGCACACTGGAAGTTATTGATGAAATTTTGACATTCACTGAAGGATTACGCAAAGTCGTCTGAAGAAGTCAACATGTAAATTGGCGCAGCAGTCATACATAAGCAGGAGGACATATCACGTGTGTTAAAGATCCTACCTTTGAACCCATATCATGTGACTGCTGTGCGTCAGGACTCCAGCAATCACAGATTTGTACTCTCGAAGTCAGATTTCGAAGTCCTACTCAGCTGTGTGCCAGGTTCTCTGTAGACTGAAATCTACTCTTTGACATGTAGTTAGCCTGAATTGCAATATAAAGTATTAACTCAGTGATGTTGCTACATGTTGCGTTAGCTCCGTGGTAAAGTACGGAGTGCTGATAGCTAAGAGTACACAGATTCGAATCCTCCTTGATGCGGATGTTTTATAACATTTCATTATTACATTCGATAATGAGTTTAAATCAACATTTTGTTTTCATCCTTATTGCTTTATAGTATCAATTTTTTTTCAATACAAAATTTATAATATATTGCGTTTCGGTCAGTTTTAGTTGATTGCAATATTGTTGGTAATTGTGTAAATGGCTGTGCACGCATGTAAGGAGCAGCACATGTCTGTCATCATACTAAGTTCTACCATGGCTGATCGCACACACAAGGACGTAAGCACGAGGAAATCACTCCTTACTCTTGTTAATCCTGCAGGTTACTTGATTTCCCAGGCTGTAAGAAGGATCGGCATCATAGGCGGAGTTATGGGAGGGGCCTGAGGAGGCACTGCCCTTCCAAACTTGTATGAACTATTTTTTATTTCTATTAACGTTAGAAAATATTGAATTCAAAAGATTTTTCTTGCTTTTGTTTATGATTAAGTTTCTGTGTTTAAATTGACGAATTAATGTCTTCAGATCATGTGTTTGGACTATAATATTTATTTTAAATTTCTGAATGTGTAAGAATTTCTATACCTCATTTGAGGAATGGAAGCACTGTAATGTTTCATTTGTAACAGCCTGTACTCATGCGTTAGAAGTTTGCAGGTGTTCAGGCCGCTACTTGGAGAAATATTGCACAACAATACAGAAAAAAGAAAAGTGATCCTTGTATAATATATAAACTTAAAGGCAAGATTGGATAAAAATAATTATAATTTACATTTCATATGATATCTTGCTTTCTGAAATAAACAGAAAAATTAAATGTAAAATTGTCAGTATATTTTGTTACAATTTTACTTTCAATTTATTGTTATGAATATGTTATAAAAATACCGATCAGTGACAACAATGCACAACGAAAACAGAACTGTGACTTTGTACTGTCAATGTCAATTCATCATTATTATGATTGCCTGTTGTGCGAGAGATTTCGGCACAATGAGTTTGCGAGTCATTCATTCATTCTTTGTGAATGTACAAAAATCTAAAAGGGGTTAACTAGTGTTGAAGATGCGCCAGTTGCAACATCAGCAATCACTACCACTACTGATGCTAATGCTAGAATAGTGACCATGCAGTCAGTGAAATAGATATTTCTGATCTTGGCGATCTTGTTAGTGGCCCTTCTAGACCTGTCCTCTCGGAGTTTCCTCAAAGTGAATATGCCAATGTTAAGAGAAGTTTTACAACTTCATGGTATAGTAAATATGAATAGTTAAAAGTACAATGTGAAGAAAGATGCTGTATTTTGTTTTCCTTGTAGACAGTTTTCGAGTTCTGTAAAGAATGTGTATTTACCAAAAAGGGCATTTGGAACTGGAAGGAAATATCAGAAAAACTAAGTAAACACGCGATAAGTTCATCTAATTTTTCAGTTAAGAAATGGACTAATATGAAACATTCTAAAGGATCAATAATCACACAGATTTTCAGTTCACACAAGGATCGTATTTTAAAAAATCGGTAGTATTTATTTAAGATAATTGACATACTGTTGTATCGGTACTTAGCAAAGGAGGGTTTCTGGATAAAATAACAGCTGATGTTTTTCCAAATGTTAATCTCCTGATTAAAATAGCATTAACGTTGCCTTCAAACAGCGCAACATGCGAAAGAACTTTCTTAACAATGCGCAGAATAAACAACTGGCTTCGGTCAACAATGACACAATCGATTGTCAAACTTAATGGTTCTATATTTGGAAAGTGATATTATTCAGTGTCTATCTGTGGTGTGGTTGTTGACAAATACATGAAAAAAGGAAAACAGAAAATTCACACTGTAGGAATTGAATGAACTCAACACAAAAACAGTTTCTGATGAGTAGTGACAGTATTTTTCTTTGTGTTACTCCTCATTCATGAAGAACCACTTGTATGACTATTGTATGTATAATTCCGAGTGACAGTGTGTATTTAAATATATGAACTAGTGTACTGATAACTACAAAGATGGCAGCAGTATGGTCAATTATTTTCTTCAGGAAGGTAAGCTTCATATAGGAAGTTTCTGTTAGCACTGTTACGTAGTTTTATTAATGTATGCATGTGTTTGTGTACGAGAGAGAAAAAGAGGGAGATTGTTTTAAGTTATGCCCTATTAGCTATAATTTATAGTAGACCTACAGTTCAAGCCCAATATAATTCGGTCCAAAACATTGCAGATATGGATGTAACACTGTAAGAAACATGTTCGTTGCGAACAGCCAATAAGGGGTGGTCTTCCGGCTTTGGGGTTGGGCGAAGAGCTAATAACCGATCACTGTAAAAAAAGAGCTTGTTGCGGAACCCCAATATAAGAAATTTTGCTCAAGATAGGCACCAATGGTGGGCTTACGTGAGGGCAGCAATGAACCTCCGGGTTCCTTAAAAGTAATTTGTAAGTATTATTAATATTATTATTATGTTATGGAAACATTTTTCCCATTTTTCCATTACTGGCAAGAAAAAACTTACAATAATAGCGCGCATTAGTGTAAGCAACAAGAATGTCATAATCATTAATTAAGTTTTTCAATAGCCCAAAAGTACACAAGCGCCACACTGTAGCGATCCCATCCATTAACAGTGAATTAGGACACTATTTATATTTCTATACATTCTGCTGATGCTACAGGGGCCCACTTTCAACGTCTTCTATGATGGTGAGTCATTCCAGCACTTCACTTCTATATTTATTCTATTTATATTATTCTGCATTTACTATATATGGAACCAGGCTACTTTTCCGTACACCAGCATTATATGCTGAACGATTATACGGTATTATATTATACAGGACATACATTTTATTTTTCCACTTGCAGAAGAAGAGTGGAAGCGGAAATCCACAGTGTTCAGTTATGACATGAGTCAAGAAGACGCGAGATAAACTGTAGAATAGACAGTTTTTTAAACTTGAAATAAAATTGTGAAAGTGCTAAAAAATGCTTAACTTTTCAAAGATAATGTTGAAAGTGTGGAAAGATAAAATATACGCACTGTGTTATATCACGTCATATTATACCAACATTATATTATATTATTTACCCCGACCTGTAATGAATGATCTTAAATTGTTATTTGTCGATTATGTTAAGATGTTTGTCGATTATGTTATGTTAAGTATAACTAATTGGGAGACTATTGATGAAAATATTAAAATCAATATGAACTTAAATAGAAAAAAGTTACTATTTCAAGTACATATGCAATTAGTAAAGTCTCCATCAGAAAAATTCATTTTATACCAAAGTGAAAATGGTAATAGAAGAAATAAGATATTCCAGGGAATTAATTGTGCAGTTCTGAAGAAGACCAATAACAGGTCGAAACATGTAAACCAGGTACGATAGAATTTAACACAAGAAAGTCGGGCACGGTATCAAGGTCACTCTTTCAGCCTTATGAGGGCTAGTATTTAATATGAATACTCCCCTTCATACAGACCTCAACTGGATTGGACAACGTAGGACCAATCAGATGCCAGAAGGAGAACCTACGACTTATCACCGCAAGTACTCCCCCCATCGAGACTAATATATATATATATATATATATATATATATATATATATATATATACGAGCTGGCAGACTATTTCCTTATCCAACAACTGCTCTGAAGATGACCACAACACAGCGGTCGAAACGTCAGCCACTAACACCAAGACAACACGGTAGAAGCCCTGAAGCTTATCCACACACCATGTACACCAGCCGCGGAAGCCTACGAGAACACTTAAAATCATATAATACATATTTCGAAATTAATTATGGTTGGAGATCAACAGTTTTCTTTTTTAACTTAATGGTGGCCAATTGACTTCCATCATTCACCTAAGCATCCCCATCTGTGGGCGACGCAGCAAAATTATAGATTTTTTTAGCTGGCCATAGGCGTTTCCCTTAATGCATAATGGTAGGCAGGTGATAGGGAACACGGGAGTATCTCGCGAAAATCTACTACCAAACACCAAACATAGTCTTTGCCTTCCACAAATTCTAGTTGGACTCACCAGGACTGAAACCTATGTTACTAGAGTGGAAAACCGACACACTAGCCGTTTGGCTAATGATGAGCCAGATTTCACCAGTAGAATAGGAAAACAAGTAGGCAATGAAGTTGCTGAACCGTTTGGAGAAGCTGTAATAAATTAAAATGGAGCGAGATTAATAGAACTATGTGAACAGTACATGCTCAAAAATGTTAATGGTTTTTATCAACATAAAAATATACATGAATTCACGTGGCATTGGGACTCATTACAATAGAAGTCAATAACTGATTACATTATAGCTGAACAAAGTACACAATTGAAGATTCAAGACGTAAGAGCATACAGAGACAGTACCATTTGGGACCATTACTTCTTAAATTTTAACATAAATTCCCTTTCAGGGGAAAAATAAAAATAATAATGCCAGCAAAGAAGACAGTATAACAATGGAGACAGACAATTTAAATAGTTTAGAAGATGATAATACGAAATTTATGTATCAAAAGAAGTTAGATGAGAAATTAAAGGACTTTCAACAGCACAGAGGATCATTACAAGTAGGCCTATATACCGGTAACTCAAAAGATATAAATTGCGATTGAAGAAGCCGTAGGAGAAATAAAACTTGTGGTAATACTCAAAAGAAGTTTTTTTTATTAGAGTGGGGAAATTGGAAAGGATGTGAAAGTTAAAAAAATTAAATATATAAAATTGTTACAATATTCAAGATGAAGTAGAATTTAAAGTGATATATGCTAAATTCAGACGTGAAGTTTGATAAGAAAAACAAAGAAGTTGGGAAAAGACGTGTGTGTTTTTTAAGTTGGTTATTTAACAACACTATATCAAATACTTGGTTATTTAGCGCCGATAGGATTGGTGATAAAGAGATGGTATTTGGCGAGATGAGGCCGAGATTCGCCATAGATTACATGACATTCGCCTTACAGTTGGAGAAAACCTCGGAAAAAACTCAACCAGGAAAACAGTCCAAGTGGAAATTGAACCTGTGCCCAAGCAAAAGGGCATCTTTAAGGGTACAAACATTTACTGGATGGGAAAGAAGCACAGAGGCTTCAAAAATATTAAAAGGTTTGACAACAAATTCTAATTAAAACAACATATTAACTACATATCTCTTCAATCTTGGAAATCATATTTTAGAGATCTGCTAACAGAGTAGAGAAAGGAATATTTGAACAATAGAGTACAGTATAATAAAAGTTTCAAGTTCAATCTATAGGATTTATCTATTTTGCAAATGTTTATTTGCTATAACATTGTATATGGAATATTAACGTTTTCGCCTTTTCGGCATCATCAGATATTGTTAAGAAACACTAAATCTAAACCTTGAACAAATTCAAATGTACATAGTAATATGCATGACAAAATGGGCTTTCATGAGTTTTATGTAGTTATGACTCATGAAAGTCATTTTGTCATGCATATTACTATTTTGTTCAAGGTTTAGATTTCGTGTTTCTTAACAATTCTGATGATGCCGAAAAGGCGAAAACATTAATATTCCATATACAATGTTATAGCAAATAAACATCTGCAAAATAGATAAATCTTATAGATTGAACTTGAAACTTTTATTATATTGAACTAGATTTATCTGAAAACAAAATGAATTGTAAAACAGAGTACAGGAAGGAATAATTGAACAAAGATTAAGAAACTAAAAATGAAATCGGAGACAGTAACATTTACTGTTATGGCTATTTTCGGAGTCCAGAAAGTCTAAATTTTATATTGACTAAAAGTTCTAAGCATTTTTTCATTAGAATTTTGAAAAATGCTAATATTATGAAAAGTCCTATTCCACAATTTACTTATTTGTGAATAGTTCTAATTAACTTAGATTCATTCACAATGTAATGTTAATGGCAATGCTTGAAACCTTATAGGGTTCTAAAGAGACCTTCAATTCCAACAAAACTCTAGGTAGGATTAAATTTAAAGTTTCTTCAATTACACAGAAACTTCGAACGGCTATAACTCAAAACTTGTTAATTGTGAGATAGGACCCTTCACCACCAAAGCGACAATGTGGAAAAAGAGTTGGTTATAATGGCAGCTAAATCTCTTAAATATAAGACAGCTAGTACGATTGGTGAAATTACAGCAGAACTAATAAAATATGGCACAGACAAGCTATATGAGCAATTAAGCAACTTGTTTCAGAAATGTCTCAATGGAGATGTTCCAGACGAATGAAAAATTGGATACATCTCAGGAATGTATAAAAAGGAAGAAAAGATGGAATGCAAGAACTATGGGGTTATAAGAGTGACAAGTACTTTAAGTGTTTATAGGAAAAAATAATTAAACATGTTTTGGATAAAGTATATAAACAAAGAGAGGTAGGAGAGCAAGCAGTTTTTAGAGCTGGAAGATTAACAATAAAATTGATCATATATTTTGTCTAAGACAACTGATTGAAAAGAAAGTAGAGGACAACCATTACATTTGTTGTTTCTTAATTTAGAGAACACACACAATAGTATTTTCTTAGAAAAAAATAGGGTATACATTAAAATCTACTCGCATTGTTATAAATGCAATTACAAAATTTATATGCAAATTCATTTTGTAAAGTTAAGATTGGAAAACGTGAGGGTATGATTATAGAAACAGGAGAAACTAATAATATACTATATTCTTTACAGTTTGCTGAGGATCAGTTAATTGTATTGATATAGTGTACATGAGCAGGAAACTTATATAACAGTGGCAGCTTTTCAGGTGAAATAGTTGAATGTCTTTTCACCTGTTTATACAGGGGTCATTCAACAATTAGTGGCAACATTTGAATTAACAACAAAGAAAACATTTTTGGAACAGTCATATTGTTGCAGTGCTCAGAAGTAATCTCCTCCAACATGAAGAACCTGCCTCCACACCTCAGGGAGACGACGGATGCCATCCACAGCGTCTTGTTGTACTAATCTTCGAACAGACTGCTCTACTACTGCTATAATTGGCTGTCTGATTCTAAAGTGAACTCCTCTAAGTGGTAATTTCATTTTCACGAAAAGGTCAAAATCACATGGGCTCATATTTGGGGAGTATGGAGGATGCTCCGGAATTTCCCAGTTCCACCTGCGAAGTAAATTAACCACAGGGGCAGCTATGTGAGAGCGAGCACCATCATGTAGCACAATAAGATGAGAATTCAGTTTACGATGCATAGCTGATCGTAAATGGTGTTCCAGAAAGTAACTGTAATATGCATCATTCACATGATTTCCCGCAGGAACTGAATGAGTGACAAGGACAGCGTCAAAATCATAAGCAACAATGAACATGATTTTAAGTGGATCCTGTTCTTGCTGATACTTTTTTGGCTGTGGAGAATCATTGTGTCGCCACTCATTTGATTGTCTCTTCAATTCTGGTTGGTAGCATCGAACCCAAGTTTCATCTAAAGATATGATATGTCGAAGGAAACACTCGTCTTCATGTCCATAGGGTTCTAAGTGAAATCTCGCTGTTTCCATTCTCTGCCACATGTTTTCCTCTTTAAGATTGTGTGGAACCTACCGAGTGCAGATTTTCCTCATCATATCAGGAGTAATTTCAACTTCTCTTGCTAGTTCAGTACAAATCCAACAACGGTGTTCTTCCAGCAGTGCTCTTACAGTGTTCACATGCACATCATCTCTTGGCGATTGCGGTCTGCCAGCTCCACATTTTTTATGAACATCTTCCCTCCCATTGCGAAATGCATGTGTCCACTTAGCCACGGTATACTGTAGTATGGTGAAGTCTCTCTACCACAAGCTTCCAGTAATGATGTATGGCATTGTGGAACATTCTTGCTTTTGCAATCTCAATTTTAATGAAGCATCTTTATTCGTATTTGCTAAACATTTTAGAGCACTACAGATAACAGTCTACAAATTAAACTCACTACAAATATATTATAAATGAGATTATTGTCTTCAAACTCACATCAGATGCTCTTCTTTCTCACTGTTATCAGCTTGCATCATTTACCACTGATAACGCCACATACAAACATTGTTGCCATAATTACTGAATGACCCATGTATTTGCTAAGCAAATATTTTATTTTTACTGATTATTTACTTAATTTCCATTAGTAAAAATAACAACTTTCATTTTATCCCAGCACTGATGAGTAGGCCTACTTTCATCCATCTGTTCTGAACGTTGTCTAGTAGTATTACCAGTTAAGTGGGATTTAGTTTAAATCACTTGCTATGACTGTTATGTAAGGTAGTGAATGGAAGACGAACTTTACTCGTATTTTCATTAACAGCTTGGTTGCCATGGTAACGTGATGTAGTAATGCAGACTGTTCAATACCTTTCAAGAATATTGAAAAGATTGCTGGGCACTTGCACTAGCCTGAAGGAAACCTTCCTTCCTCAGCAGCCCTTAATAGAGAACAATAGCCTGGCTGCCGACGCCCAGGTGAAAGTTATGGGATGTTGGAATTCAAGTCATGTCCAAGGCTGGAAAGCGTACGTATATTGTAGAAAGTTTTCTTTCGTTCTTAGCGTGTATAGCACATTATAAATATAATTATTATATTGGATAGTGTACTATTAGTGAATCTAGTGATTGTGTAGAGTACTTTGTATAGTTTGTATATATGACGTGTTTATATCCGGATAATTGTACAATTTGCAATTTATTAGAAACTACATTTTGTAGATTGAAACAGCGAAGATAAGTTACATGTTTTAAACTATGGAAAATCTACCAATGCACTTGACATCTGCGTAAGAAGGATGTTAAAAAATAATCGTATAAAATAATGTTTAAAAACACTTGGTTTTCCGATATCATACAACTACACAATAGTAGGTACAGTTAGTCCCAGCAAAAGTTCCTGGTGTTTCTGTTGGTCGACCAGCATCAGGTCCCCCACCCCACTACTGCCACTGTTCGCACCCGCAAACTCATGATGCTTCGCTGGATTAGAACTTACGTACTATATTATATTAATAACATTTGGCACTAACTTAATTCACATCACATCAGTCACAAAACCTATTCACTAAATTTTGTATTGTTTTTCTATTTAAATCCCTCTAATACTATGCTGATTACTGATTTAAACTCAAACTGAGATAATGTTAATAAGTCGTTTCCCTGAAAATATTCATATAGTTGTTCCAGTATGCAAGGCTGTACAATTTTTTGCCAATATGGGAAATAAGGGTATTGGCTATAGCTAGAGATTTTTTTTTATAAACTGGTATAATTTTAGTTATTTTAAGCACTTAGAGAAAACCCCTTCGTCAAGAGTAAAGTTATAAGACCTCAATATAGTTGTAAACTGTTTTGTAATACAGTATTTGTATTTTTGGATATGTCTAGATTAAAATCTCCAGAAATTATAATTTTATCTTTGAAATTTATCTATAAATATAAGAGAAGCTCTTCTACACTGTTAAAAACATATTTTTAACAGAATCAACGTGGTGTATACAGATACGATTAATTTAAGCTCTGATAGATACACTGCAGCCACTTCAAAGCCCTTCCTAGTATAGAATTTTCCTATAGCCTATCTGTTATTTCATAATTTAGATCTTCTCTAATGTAAGCAAATGACAGAGTCGTGAGATATGAAATTTTGGCAGAGTGCTCATCAATTGGTTTTGTACTATGGGGATTTCGATGCCTTAAAACCGGAGATATATTATCATCGTCACTATATCTATTTCCTTCAATGATGTGTTCCTAAAATTTCAGGTAGGCTACCAGTATCATCTCCAGCGCCAGGAATTTCTGTTTTTACTTGCTCTGTAACATGTTTTGCATGTGAGAACTATTATTTATACGTATATAAATAGTTATAATTTTTATAATCTGCATGACATTATCATTGACAATTGAATCAGTCATTTTAGAAAGGACTCTAGTCCGAAATCACAACCCCAATCAAATCTCCATAAAAATGGCCTTATTTCAGGAATGGGACACTTTGAAAAGTGTTCAGTTTTTGTACATCTTAATAAATCCATGAAATAATGTCTTTTCTAAGGTGTATTCAAGTATGACGAATACAACAGCATCCTATCAAAAATGGACTAGAGTCCTTTCTAAAATGACTGATTCAATTATAAAAAATAGGTATTTTCATGTAACTCATTGAACTCAGTATGTCACGAAAAATGTCGTAAATTTGTCTGCACTGACTAATTAATATTTATATTGCTCTATAATTTTTATTTTAATATTTAAAATATATCTATGGTATTTCTTTAGACAGTCTTAAGCAAGTTGGAGAGGAAGTCGGTTCGATTTGTGCAAGTCAGGGGATAGTAACAAGTAGCTGAGGCGTTGACCTGTGTTAAACCGATGAATAAATGTGCATAATAGTGAAATGGAGTACAGTACAGTGAAACAAGACCTAATGGCAATGAAGGAGAGCATGGCAGAGCTAAGAAAAAAGATGGAAGAAATTCAACTGGAAAACGAAAGCTTGTGAGATAAAAAGAAATAGATGGGAACTTAATGTGACAATTCTTGTTAAGATTACAAAAGAATGCACTTATAAAATATAACCTATATATATATATATATATATATATATATATATATATATATATATTAGTATTTATATGTATTAAAATGTACTAATAACAAATCGTTCCATGTCCCCCCTAAGACTGTTACACGCCCCCCCAGGTTGGGAACACCTGGTTTACATGATATTAGACATTGTGCCCAATGACCGAGGAGACATGTTCCTCTTACAGCAGCTCGGAGAGGCCGGAGAGAATGGGTCGAAGGCCATCGAAATTGGGGCCCATAACAAAGGTATTCAGTTCTATTCACAGATGAGTCACACTTCTGTTTACATCGTGACAATCAATGTATCCACATATGGAGAACGAGAATCCAGAAATAATCTGGATTTTGGGATAAATAAGTATACTTATGCAGGGTTTCCATAGAAATAAGGAAATTAATTTCCCTGACTTTCAAGACTAATTTTCCAGCATTTCCCTGACCAATGCATATACGCTTACATAAACTTTTTCGTGCTAAAAAAATTAAACGGCCTCCACCATCCCCATAGCCATCCAGCTCTATCCTTTATTCTTATCTTTAACCTTACTTTTTTGTAGTTTTTATTTATATTTAAATATAAAACATAAAATAAAATTTTTTCTGGATACAGGAAAAATAAATTAACAAAGTTGATGTAATTGTATCATCAGTAAGATACAATGAAAACATACAGTCATTGTTAATGATAAAAAATTAAATTAGGGAAAACTATGAAACTAAGCTATAATCAGTAACATTAGTAATGAGTTATGACCAGAAATTAAAAAAAAAAAAAAAAAGAACATACCTAATATAAAATTATACAAGCTATAAATTTTATAACTAATATTAGCATAGTTCTGTTCACTTTGTAGTCTCTTGTTTTCTTCTGCAATAAGTTAATATGAGCTGCAATAGCTTCTTCTTCCTTTTGCTTCTCTAATCTAATAATTTTTATTTTTCCCTCCAGTATCTTTATTTCCTTTTGTACGTTTCATTTTTCAGCTCTTCTTTTATCTTCTTCAATCTGATTGTAAGTTCTTTGAAGATACTCTTCATAGTGTCTTCGAAAATTCTTGTGTTATGGGGACCTTCTGTATAGATCCATAGTGTCTAATTGCATCATATACTTTCCTCTATGAAACAATACTTCCTTCATGTAGGTTTTCAACAGGAAGACTATTATTAACTAAGAAACCACTCTCAACTGTTGCATTACCATGTGGAAATATTAGACACAATTTCACAATGTGCCACAGCTCTAGATATTTTTGACTGCCGAGAATTGAAGGAAAAAAAGTCATCAAGTCGTTGAGATATGTCTAGAAACTTTTCCAAAAACTCTTTGAACTTTTCTTCCAAAACACAATGTGCTTTGGTGCACATGGAAGTATAGTGAGCTTTTCCTTTCTGTAACTTTGTTTTTATCATAGAGAATACCCAATAAAAGGTTAAATCTTAAAATTTACACTACACAATCTACACAATGTGTTTTTAACAAAGTGTTAACGAGAACTTTAATCAATGTTAAATCTTACTTTTCTTTGATCTGGTTGTTTGAAAATAATAATTGGGTTCAAGGAGGATAACCCTTCAACAGGTTTATATTTTAAAGGGCATTGCTCAAGTATCTTTCCTGTCATTCTTCTTAATATCTGCTGGTATTCTATTCTGAATTGAAGGATTTCAGCTTCAGATGCAGTCACTTCTCTATGAGATTTCTTAGTTTGAAATCCAATATCTACATTTCTTAATCCACGCAGATTTTCTTCATAATTTAAACCAAGACAAAGGAGCTTCTCAACTGTGATAGGCATTGCATTTCGTTTTACAAATTGTTCCATTACATTCTTGATCAGATTCTGTAATTCTGAGAATAAATAACGAGCAAGTGTACTTGAGGTTTGATATTTCCTCAAGAAAGGGTCACATTCAGATGATAGCATTTTAAAGAAGGAAAGTAATGTCCCTCAGTTAACCTTTATTGGAACGATCATCCAATATTCATATTTTTCACTGACTCTTAGTGAAATTCACAAAAATCCACTGACTCACGACATTATAAAAACAAATTCTCTGACTTTCTCTGACCAATTTTAATTTCCTTGACCTTCAATGACTTTCAAGGCCTGTGGAAACCCTGTTATGGTGGAGGAGGACTAATGGTTTGGGGAGTCATTAGCATTGGAGGTCGCATAGATTCTCTTTGTTGTCTGTATCAGATCCCTAACAGCTGTGAGGTATAGGGATGAAATCCTCACACTCATAGTCATTCCTTAAGCTGGAGCAGTTGGCGAATCCTTCATTCTTATGGATGATAATGCACGAGCACACAGAGGAGACATGGTATACAATATACTTCATGAACAAGGTATCCAGCAAATGAGCTGCCAGCTCGATCCCCAGACCTCAACCCCATTGAGCATGCTTGGGTGCTCTAAGTAGAAGAATTACAAGTTGTCAGGACCCTCCAGTGACCATACAGCAGTTAGAACACTACTTCCTGGAAGAGTGGCGACAAGTTAATCAAGAAAGCCTGACCAGCCTCATACTACCCTATAAATGTGAAGATGTTCTGGCCGTAGCAGGAAATCAGACCTCTTATTATTGGTTTGTTTGTAAAGTTTCATTTTATTGTGATGTACTGAAATACTTATGATATTTCCGTGCAGAAATTCTGCATTATCATATGTTGAAGGATAGCTGGAGCAGAGAAAAATTCTCTCCGACACCGAGACTCGAACCCAGGTTTTCAGCTCTACGTGTTGACGCTTTATCCACTAAGCCACACCGGCTTCCAGTTCCGATGCCGGATTGAATCCTCTCAGTTTAAGTTCCACCTCTTAGTTTCCATTTAGTGGCCAACCCTCATGCACTGTGTCACAGATGTGTGACAGTGGCACAATGTCCAACACATTATGTGCAGAGGTGCACTCATTACGAGTGACTAAGTGGTCTGGATCCAATGGAATGAACGCTGTCTTAAATCACTAAGTGATTATTTATGCATATCGTATTATTGTGATGTACTGAAGTACATAATTATGATATTTCCGTGCAGGAATTCTGCATTATCATATGATGAAGGATGGGTAGAGCAGTTGATTATTACGAACACTTCATGCAATTGAACTATCAATATTTTTCATTTGCATGAATGTTCATATTGAATGAAGAATATATTATGACTGTTATAAAGTTTTATGTATCTGATCAGTAAGTGTTATTATTTTGTTTCTAACAATAACAGCAGCATTTATAGGTTATGTATTACCCTGAGCTCAAATATCTACAGTGAATGTAAAAAGTATTTGCACAACGATTTTCTTACTACAAATTAAGACCTAAACGAAGTAATATTAACTCTTGGTATGAAATAAACTGTTCACGTATAATAAGAATGCATCATAGCAAATATACACAAGAAATTTTCATAATTTTGCGTTTAGCTTCTGTCACAGTTCAATAAATTGAATGCCTAACAAAATTACAGTGTAAAAAGTAATCGCACACTCAACTCTGTTGACAAATAGAAGCACTCATGTGGAACGCAGTAGGCACATGGTACTAAGGAAACGCTCGTAATGCATGTACCAAGTCAGTTTGATTCTAAAATCACAAATAGTATACAGATATCACGTCAAATGGGACGAAGAGGGAAAGAAACTTCTAAGGAAGAAAGGACTACTATCATTTGTCTGCGCAATCAATGTAAAACACTGAGTGATTGTAAATAGAGGTAAATCAACCATCAAGGAAATCATAGACAGACATGGGGAAAGAAAATCGAACGAAAATTTAAGGAGAAGTGGCCAGCAGAGAAAAATAAAATATACAGTGGCAGAGCAATCATACGAAAAATGAAAAAGAATCCACATATTAGTGCACCAAAAATTGCGGCAGAGATTCAGTGTGATCTCGGTATAAGTGTATGTGACATACAATCCGAAATTACTTAAGGAGCAGTGAATACCATGGTAAAATCGCCTGTAGGAAATACATCAGTAAAGTTAATAAAAATAAAAAAATTAAACTTCCCTAAAGCAAATCTTAACTGGCCCCAAGAATTTTGGAACTGAATGCTTTTCATTGATGAAAGTAAGTTCAATATACAGTATTTCAGTCTGATTGGAGAAGTTTTGTGTGCAGAAAAAAAAAATCTTCGTCCCAAAGTCAAATATGGTGGAGGCAGAATACTAGTATGGGGCTGCATAAGTTCAGTAGGAGTGGGGACATTGGCTTTTATAGAGGGCAATATGGATCACCAATGTTACATCAATATTCTGAAGGGTCATGCAGTGCCTAGTGCCGAAAATTTGGGCATAACAGACAATTTCATATTCATGCAAGACAATGATCCCAAACATACGGCTCACAATACTCGATTGTGGTTTCTCTATAACATCCCTTCATACCTTCAGACATCTCCCCAGTCACCAGACATCAATCTAGCACTTAGAACCAGGCATATTACCAGCAAAGAGTCTCTAAAGGCTGCAATCATAGAAGAGTGGAACAGCATTCCAGAAAGTATTACTTCAAATTTAGTTAATTCTATGGTCAGAAGGTTAGAGGCTATTGTAAAATGCAAGGGCTACCCTACAAAGTATTGAAACTGAAAAGGAACTCACTAAAATATGACCAGTGTGCGAATACTTTTTGCTCCTATTTTTATTTGGTATCATTGTATTTTAATCAAATGGAATGGTCTATTTTGAGAACTGTGCAATTAATTTGGTGTTTATATTATGGCATCCATCTGGAATATTTTGGTCGCGTCGGAGAGTTTCGCGCGTGTCTGGCAAGAGGGAGGGCCTGGGGAAACGAAAACACGAACCCCTGATGCTAGCCGCGGTGCGGAGTGAGGGGGAAGAAAAAGTGACTGTGACTGGGCAGAAGTAAGGAAGCATCTGGAGACGGATTGTTGTGGAGGTCCAGAAGCTTCGCAACGCAGAACATTCTAGATGTTCATGTTAAATAAAGAACACTGTGAGTTGCCGACGAGAATCAGTCAGTTAGTTAGGCCATGTCTCAAAGCTCAAGTCCATACTACACACTAGTGACTAGCAACTAGGTGTATTGTAAACTACACACTAGGGAGCTTCGGAAATGTATGCTTGAAACATGGCCTTCTTTATAGACTATTTTTCTAAAAACCAGGACATCACGGTACAGCACTGAATTAAGAAGGCAGTGTCCTAATGCAGTTTCATTACGAGTTATGTGGAAAAGATAAGGGCTTAATATATTACAATAATGTTTAAAACATTGTACAGAAGGTACTAACAATGTCAGTGTTTAAAGTTAACGTTTTATTCTACATTATATTTATATTATTTCACTTCCAAAGCATTTTCGGATTTCATAACCCCGATTTCTGATGAGGTATCCATGTTTGTTTAGTGAACAAGTCAACAATCAATCAAGCATTTTCGTTTACTAACTACTATGGACTCGATTGCTCTGCACTATGTAGCTTTGGATCATAACTTCTGATACCACATCTGGCTATTTAGTTAACAATCTAGTTCACTTCAGCTGAAAATGTAGCTTTGAGACACGGCCTTAGTCTTCGGAAGTCAGTCTACAAGTGAGTCTTCGAGCGAGCAAGGAAGCCAGCCTTCGAGAGGATCTGGAAGACCGGAGTTCGACGTGCACAGAACCGCAACTGGGAAGGCTCGAGTTCAACGTGTCATGGACCATAGCCGGAAGACCGGGGTTCAAGGTACAGTGAACTTGAGTGAGTCCGTAACTGTGACAGTGGCCAGGCGAGGGCGACGTATCCGGAGGATCTGACAAGGGAAGTATCACACCCCACATGCCGAAACTTACCTCGAAACTTTGGTGACATAACCGATGTGCTACGAGAAGATCACGTGCAAAACATTAGCTGCCTGTTTCCACTGCAAGGCCCTGAAATCGAAGCTGGAATCCTTCTGTGGCCAGACGATAACGCGGCGCAGCTGGACATCCCTGCCTCTTTGGCGAGCGGAGTGGAGTGCGTGTGTGAAATGGAGTAAACTCTCTCGCGTCCCATCTTCTCAATGAAGTATAAACAAGAGACAGAAGTGACTGGTATCGATTGAATGTTGAAAACAATTCTTTTCGGCACCATGCACAACGAATAAACACATCATTGTCACATTGATCTTCACATTGTTTTTTCGTCGTTTTAAGACAATATTTGAAGGGTACTACAAATTCAGGAGGTAGTTCTGCGTTATATCTGCATGCAAACCAAGAATACCTTATCATATCCCGGAATGGTGGAGATGAAAATTGAAAATGGATAAATGATTGCAATTTAAGTATGGTGTCCCTGTGAAAAACTTCGGCGTGGATATCTTCGCGTGTCGCTATTTTTTCTGATAAGCAGCGGTAAAGGGCTTTCCACTGTCTGAAGAAGAACTTATCAAGCGGTTGGCTTTTTCCCGTAGTACCAGGAGGAATCTGGAGCAGTTCGATGGTCTTGCCTGGAGGAATATCTTCAATACAAGTTGTGTCACTGTACGTGGTCCATGAGTCAAACAACAGAGCATAGTTTTCGTCAGAGAATGGGAAGAAGGCTTCTTTAAACCATTGCTTCAACTCTTTCTTTCCCATTTTACCTGATTTTGTGGCAGTGACAATGATGTTATCGGTTTGAAACATCCTTTTGGACACTATTGGACCAAACGTTCCTGTAGGCTCCTGTAGCACGATAAATAATTTCGGCAACAAAGAGCCATCCATACTTATTGTGGGCATGATAGTGTATGAATATGTCAGTGCACTGACTGATTGAGCTATTGTGTGTGTATCTCTTCCCAACAAATGACAGTCCGTTTAGATTGCAATTAGCGTTCAAATCCACTTTGATCCGTGTTGTAGATAGAGGAGGTTGTTTAGTACATAAAACATGCTCTGGCAGTCTCCAGAAATGCCTCTACAGCCTTAGCCTTGTTGTTTCATTGTGAATACGGGAACAGGATATGAATTTTGTTACTTTCCTGCTCCTAATCTAATACCTTATCTTGAAACGACTTATCCAAGAGTGAGATGCAAAGAAATCCTTATTTTTGATGACAAGTCCTTGGGAAATTTCCAAGGCCCACAGTCGCAGGTCTTCGTCATTCACATTTTTCTTTTCTCTTCTAGCATGTTCAAAACGAGTAAATAGTTTTTCATACATAAGTTTTCTTTATGTTCTATGGGATATGTCGATATATTTTCCACTTGTTTTTTCCATGAATACAGTTGTCGCTCTGATGTAACGCGATGAAAGTTCCTGCGAACGTATGATATTGAATGGCGCTTTTTACCACCTTCATTCAGCCAGAATTGCACAGCTTTCCTCTTGTAATCCATGCTGATACCTACATTTACAATTTTTACAGGGCTTGGGACATAACTTGAACTGGACGATTTGCAGGGGGACTGACTATTCAAATCACTGGCTTCTGGGGGATTCACTGTCTGACTCGAATATCGAACTCGGGCCTGCAACATTACCTGTGGCAGGAGCAAGGGTCTTGCTATTGGTATCACTATCACTCGAATCACATTCACTTCCTTCACATACATCGAGAGTTGTCTCCTCATACTGGTCCACTCCTGTACAACTATTTTGAATCAGTTCAATAATGAACTGGGCCATTTCCTTTTCTTTCGCGTTTATGTTTCCCGAAGACGAAACACCATTCTTACGGAAATAACTCTTGGCAAACTCAAGTATATTAACCGGATTTATGTCTTGTTGCGTGGAACTCATTGCGACAGTTCTACTTTCTTAAACAACCCTCAACTTCGTATTGGATACATTATAGCTCGCACTTTCACGATTACCGAAAACCAATGGGGCGTTGCTGTCTGTTTTGACGTGTGTATGTAGGTGAGCCGATGGAAGTACTGTCTCTTCCAAGAAGATGAACAAATGAGGACATTGCTGTGGAAATAAAGAACGTAGCAAGAGAAAAATTCGAAGCTAATTAAACACGCAACATATTATGTTCACGAATGAAATAATAATACAGTGCGATACAAGACACGCATTCACATGCAATGGAACAAACTAAAGTCGTAATGTAACTATCACAACGCAAGACTGATTCTATCGATGTCATTTCTCTTCCGACTGTACTCTTGAATATCATTAAAGTTATCTCGTGACCTTTCCTGTCGCCCGCTCTTCCTTATCGCAGTGTTTGATTCGCATTCCTTCCGTCGGTATTCCATCCTTGCGAGACCTATAATCCTGTAATCGTCCGCTTGTATTACTGACCTTGACTCACGTACGTCTGTTCGCTGCTGATTGCCACCCACCGCTCCAATGGCTTGCATACAGGAAGGGCTGTCCATTCCAACTAGTATCCACTTCCCTATTACTTACATGCAAAATTCCGGGGTTTATTTCGGGACCTTGCAGTGGAAACAGGCAACTAATATTTTACACGTGGCCTTCTCGTAGCACATCGGTTATGTCACCAAAGTTTCGAGGCTAGTTTCGGCAAGCTGGGTGTGATACTTCCCTTGTGAGTTCTATGTGCAGTGAACTTGAACAGTGAGCTAGAAGAACTAGCCAAGGCAAGCAAATTGTGAACTGAGAACTGACAGTTTTGTTCTGCTCTTAGTAGTGCTTTGTGAACATTAAATGAAATTAGGAGTACAGCTCGCGCAAAAGATCTGAAAGCCTGGCTGACATCACAGGGGTGAAGCGGGGGGCAGAGTGCAAACAACAACAAATACGCTCTAAATATCTAACTGAAAACATCATTGACCTCTTACTTTGAGCTGCTAGTCAGAGTCTTCAAGCTCTGTTTTATTCCTTCCATTTATCGTCACAGCTGAAATCACCTCCATCGTCGTCACATAGCTGATACCACCGAGATTTATGATAATTGGGTCTATGACGTCATCAACAGTACTTCCCGGTTCATATAATCTTGTTCTTTTTTTTTTTTTTTTTTTCACAAAGAAGACGCCAATCGAGTTCAGTCATACTGTTAAATTTCTGCTCACATAGTTCTTTTTTCTGAATTTAATTTACGATCTATGTTTCCGGAAGCAGCCCATTTCTTCACTATCGACGAAACATTCTCGATCGGGCTTAATTCGGGGTGATAAAGGGAAAATATAAGTGGGATATGCCCGGCACTTTCAAGAATTTCCATAACAATAGGTCTATTTGCAACTTATAAACACTTAAACTAACTGTTTATACACAATTGAAATGTTATATACATACACGCATTCTAACTCTATATACACGATTTAAATAACCTATATAATCTATATACACAATTTAAATACCAATACCAAATATACACGCACGCACTTTAACTCTATATACACGATTTTTATGGTGCAGTATTACACACACTTAAAAATGCTACAACTGAATACTTCCGTAACATAATAGAGAGAGAGAGAGAGAGAGACTACTATACAAGCGCATATTATAGCGAGCAAGCGACTGACAAAGAGAGAAATGTTTTGCAAGTGGAATGTAGTGTGACAATAAACCGTTATCTACCGTTTAAATTTCAACGGTCTCGAAGCTTTCAGATCTTTCGCGCGAGCTGTACATTGTTCTTCTCAATAATACAGTGTATTGTCATTGTCGTCGAGTGGAGTGCAATTGTGTTGCTGTGTTGAGTGGAATACCCATTGTTGTAGGATGAATTATTAAGAATAAAAGTCACATTGTTGATAGGTGTGGTGGTCAAAAGTTGAATAAACGTTACAATATGTAAACAAATAACAGAGAATGTATATACTTGTACGTAACTTGTGTTCATGTCTAAAAAGTTGAGAGTATAGTATTTGAAGCACATTTATTATTGCTATTTATTTTTATTGCCTACCGTGTGAATACTTTTTACATTCACTGTATCATTTCGTATAAAAATTATCCAGTTCTTTATCATGTTGTGAATTATATTATTCTTATAGTTTTTCTTCATTTGTTATTCAGAAGGTATACATAATAAATGAAATAATTTATTATATATTGGTACCGTACGTAAATAAGATGAAGGTACTGGACTCGCATTTGGCAGGTCCTGGGTTTAAATGTCGGAGTCTGCCAATATGATAAGGATTTTTAAGTGCTTTCCTCGATCATGAAATAACTAGGAATCTATTTATTTAAAATGAAAATGCCAGATTGTTCCCACTTCTACTACAAGAAATACATATACAGATACAGTTCCGCAAGATCTAATGGTGGGTGTCTCAGATATGGCCACTAGATGGCAACACACAAAATTAAAAAATTCCATGTATCATTTCCAACAGACAGTCACAATATGATTTATCATTCAAAACAACTATAAATAAAACCTTTACAAAAACCAAGTTTCTTTTTTTTTTTCTGGGTTGCACACAGAATAGAATTTTTCATTATCTCAAAAGACATTTGACTTCATTTATACAATAAACTTATTTGATTTAAATAAATATCGTACATGTAATTATTTTTTTTCACAAATTTGCACAAAACAACTATAGGTCTACTTATATTGCAATCACCTCTAATTAATACGTATTACTTTTCTGAAATCTGAATTAAAAATGATGTAAAAGTTGAAAGATTATGAGACACTGAGTGCGGCATAATCCATGGTGTGACAGCCCATGAAGGGCCAAGGCTGACCAGCTGACTGTTGGCCTCGAGTCTACATGCCTCAGCAGAGGTGAACGATCATCGAACCAGAACGGAGGTATCGTGTTATTAACATTATGATTCCCCCAGCCATGATAGTTGGTTTTCATAACCAGATTTCACTACTCCAAATTAAGCACGATGCTGGGCATTACTGGTTCCAGATACTGGCCGAAAGCTCATGAGAAAATACCTTCCCCATGATGACTCGAACCAGCACATTCCGTAATGTAAGTCTTAGGCAGGATGCCTTAGACCACAATGCTGGTGCAGGACGATAACTGCGTATCTCCCCCCTTTTTAGTCTAAACCAGTAGTGTCAGAGTTGTAAGCTCCAATACCAGTTGTGGAGCTAGATCGAAGCTTGAACTTGCTTATGTCTGTGGAAACACCGAAGCATGCAACCAGTCTAGTGGAATGCTCCGCTCCGTTTAGTCCCTGTCTGACATCGCTGGTCTAAACCTTTAAAATCTTTATTCATTGTTCATCCATGCATAAAAATGAATTTACTGTGAGTGACCAATACAAATTTTTTAACAAGAATGGCTCTTTATTACCTGTTTTTGCTGCAGTGGGTTAATTGTACAAAGTTTACAATAAAAATTATAAATAATTCTGTGTATAATAACTTCTCTTTTTAAAACACTTTTTCTCTTAATACTGACTTCTTCTTCCCAGTTTTAAGTTTATTTTATGTAATAAAATGATCACGAATAAAAGCACTAGCTTTTGTTTGAACTGGGTCGCCATTATGTGTTTTTGATTGAAAATAAAAATAAATTATATTTCATGTCCATCACTTCTGGACAAATTTACTCGTAAGTACTGAATATGAACAAAATCCGTCTAATAATTTAGAAGAAATCGCTGGCATACAGACAGACAGAATGACCAAAACCAGTCTTTCGGTATCAGGGAACTGAAAAAGAGTATTTCCGTGAAAATCTCGAAATTTATTTTTGCAGCATCACGATACTTTCTTTTTATACTTTGTATATTGTAATGAGAAAGTAAAAAATACAACTTAAAGCAATGTAATACAGTACAAAATAATAAGTAAAAGGTAAAGGTAAAGGTATCCCCGTAACATGCCATGAAGGCACTTGGGGTGCATGGAGGTAGAGCCCCCACGTTTTCCATGACCTCGGCACTAGAATGAGGTGGTGTGGTCGGCATCACGCTCTGGCCGCCTTTTACCCCCAGGAAAGACCCGGTACTCAATTTTATAGGAGGCTGAGTGAACCTCGGGCCCATTCTGACAAAATAATAAGTATTAAGCTTAATATCTGTTTATTAACAACAGCAGCTTTGCAAAAATTAACACGAATGGACTGTTTAGTCAGCAATTTACACATGATAAGGTTCTATAATAGACACAGACACAATCTACAGGATAAAACATAAATGATTGGAATAAGTCTAAGCATCTGAGTATTAGCAACAGGTAACCAGTGTGTTTGTTTTCAGATTATGGGCAACTGGTTGAGATTCTAACACAAAGACCTCTACATACTACTATGAAATTGACAACGAAACTAAGTGAAGAGGACTTGAAGTACATGACAGAAGTGGCGCAGCAGAGATTTGATAAGATTATGTCAGCCCTTCGTGCCATGCCACGAACCATGCTACTGGTTATTCGGTAAGCATATATTCCTGTTTCAGGTTAGAAGTTATTGTGAACTGTCACAGTGTAATAATAATCACTCAGTGAGGGATAGTAAAGAGATTAATTTTTATTGAAAGAAAATAATAATAATGATATTTGTCTTATTTTAATTAGGCACAGACAGACAGACAGAGGGGTTTTAGAAAGGGTGCGTCAGCTACTCTGGCTATTTGTGCTCTTATTTAAAATTCTTCAAAAACAAAAACATAAATAGTACAATAAACAGAATGCTAACACGATACTAAAAACACGTTGTCACAGTAAAAATGAGGTACACAAATGCAGTATCAACAAGGTGATTCATAAAATTCATAAAAGTCAGCATTTCTCAGACACTAAATTAGACGTATATCTCTTAGTATTAACATTCGAAACTGATTATTTGATGCAAATTAAGCTTTCAGGAATAACTACCTGTAAAGTTAATTTGAATAATTTCGAGGGAAAAATTGTTCCGGAGCCGGGTATCGAACCCGGGACCTTTGGTTAAACGTACCAACGCTCTCCCACTGAGCTACCCGGGAACTCTACCCGACACCGATCCAATTTTTCCCTCTATATCCACAGACCTCAAGGTGGGCTGACAACCGTCAAGCAACCAACATTTGAGTGCACACTAACTCTGTGTAACTTTAAATTGTGGTTTTCTGTTACGTACAGTGACGTGTATTATGCAAATTAAGCTTTCAGGAATAACTCCCTGTAAAGTTAATTTGAACAATTTTTCCCTCGAAATTATTCAAATTAACTTTACCGGGAGTTATTCCTGAAAGCTTAATTTGCATAATACACGTCACTGTACGTAACAGAAAACCACAATTTAAAGTCACACAGAGTTAGTGTGCACTCAAATGTTGGTTGCTTGACGGTTGTCAGCCCACCTTGAGGTCTGTGGATATAGAGGGAAAAATTGGATCGGTGTCGGGTAGAGTTCCCGGGTAGCTTAGTGGGAGAGCATTGGTATGATTATTTGATGTTATGAATTTATCAAAATATATTTAAATTTAGAATACTGTACCGGTAACGTTTATCAGACACAAAATGGAATGAGTTAAGAGTATATCCACCAAAAATACATAATCACTCAATTTTTGTTCTAAATTTTGGTGTAAATTTTTGCTATTACAAAAATTACAGGTAGCACACAGATGTAATCAGAGTTTGTACACAAAAAATGTATGCTACCTGCAACTCTGTACAAAATGTCATAAAATCTTTTATGTAAGCAGGGTAGTTCCTCTTATGGAACCGTGAATATACAGAGTGATTTATATAGAACTGACACATTTCTTTCTTTAATTATTCCGTTGGAAATTCATTCAATGACCCAATTTTAGCACCAAATTAAGCAGAATGTTCTGGAGTTTCGATTCCTTGTCACTAGATGCGCAGATGTTTATGTTTTATTCCTATTGTTGGCAGCACTGACCCAATTTTAGCACCAAATTAAGCAGAATGTTCTGGAGTTTCGATTCCTTGTCACTAGATGCGCAGATGTTTATGTTTTATTCCTATTGTTGGCAGCACTAGATGCGCAGATGTTTATGTTTTATTCCTATTGTTGGCAACTGTTTTCGACATTTTATGTCAACGTGAAAATGCAGTACACATAAATCAACGACTCTTCCTTGTGAAGCAATACTGGATTACGAATTCAATTACAGCTACTCAAAGGGCATACCAGAGAGAATTTGGTGTTCGCAATCCTCCCAAAAGAAACACAATACTGGGACTGGTAAACAAATTGGAAACAACTGGATCTCTGGTGAGTGAAAAGGGTAAGCATCGTTCATCTAGGCTTCGCACGGTTGTTGTTGACGTAAGAGCATGACTGGAGCAGTCACCCAAAAAATCATTAAGACGTTTGTCGCAGGAGACAGGGTACACCTACTCAATGTGTCAGAGAGATGCGAAAAGTGCAGGCCTAAAGCCATATAGGGTTACTGTTGTTCATCAGCTACAGGAACCAGATAAGGATAAAAGATTGAATTATTGTCGTTGGTTTCAGACGTTCATTGTGCAAAATCCTGCCATATTGTCCATCATATGGTTCACAGATGAAGCATGGTTCCATTTATCCGGTTATGTGAACTCACAGAACTCACGCCATTGGGCCATCGAAAATCCACATGTCATCCATGAAGCACCTATGCACCCGGTTAAAATCGGAGTTTTGTGCGCAATATCCGCACAGAGAATAGTGGGGCCAATTTTTTTTAACCAGACTGTGAACACTGCAGAGTACCGACTGATTTTCATGGAGTTTGTTGAGCAACTGGACGATGTAGAGCTGAGTCAAGGATATTTTCAGCAAGATGGCGCTACATGCCGTACATCAAATGAATCCATGGAACTAATTGCAAGTTTCTTTGACGACCGAATAATTTCCAGGAACCTGTGGCCACCGAGATCTCCGGATTTGACAACACCGGACTTCTTTCTATGGAGTTACTTAAAAGACAGGGTTTACGCCACACGTCCCCAGACATTGGACGATCTGAAGCACAATATCACACAGGAGATTCAAGCTATTGACAACAGAGTCCTCCAACGAGTGACCAGTAACATGGAATGAAAGGATTATTAAAATTTAAGAGGATAAGGTTTTGAGCTTTGTTGATTTCACATGGAATGTCTCCCACCACAAATTCCACTTGGACCCATTAGGATTCGAATCCGAGTAACCAGTGACGAATGCTATTTGGCTAATGGTGCACCAGAAAACTCAATATAAAACAATATACTTTGCAATAAAATGTTATTTTGTTGACAGGAACCTGAATACTATACGAGCAATTGCCAAAGATCATGGTGATCCTGTTGATCGTTATGCAGTGATGGCTCGCAGTGCTGCCTTGGGACAGTTCCTATCAGATCATCCTGGACTCATTCAGAGAGCATTGGCATATAGAGCATTTCTATTTTTTGAAATGATGTTGTGGTAAGTCACCAAGCAAAGTGTGAGGTGGGTCCATCCAGTGAAACAGTGCTATTCACCAAAGTGAAAAATTATGAACCTTGTCAGTTTTAATGTTATTTATAATCGACAAAGTGAATATGTGACAAATTGTTTGGAGTAGGCTATTTGGTTTTTTCCACCATTTTTTTTTAATGTTGCCTCGTGGCAGAATGAGCACTTTCAAAATTGTCCATTTTCAACAGGAATAAAGATACTTTCACTAACATTTGTTGAACATTTTCCAGCCATCCCATTTCGAATTTGTTGAAATGAATGTGCCCCTTACAATCTTACCAAACCATAAATTCATTTACAACACTGAAAGTCAGAAAAAACATACTGGTAAGTCAATATAGTCTTGAAAAGAATGATTTGTCCTGTCTTGAGATTCTAAAGCAAGTTAATTATCAGAAAATGTGTTCTAATAAACAGTAACATTATGACATTAATTCAGAAATGTTTCTCCCAAATGGTATATACTTTTACCATTACTTGTGGTGCATTATGAGAAGTTGTTGTTGTTGTTTTCTAATGCCAGGCGTTTGACAATAAAGTCATTTGACCTCTTGCACTCCAATATTTTTCAAAGATATTATCATGGCCAGCCACTGAAGCACAGATTTTGAGGTGTTCCGAATCCATTTCTTGGTTTGAGTTGCACATTGGGCAGTTAGGGGACTGATATATTCCAATTCTATGCAAGTGTTTGGCCAAAAAATCATGGCCTGTTGCCAATCTAAATGCAGCTACAGACGATTTTCGTGGTAAATCGGGAATTAACTGTGGATTTTGATGCAGAGAGTTCCATTTTTTTTCCCTTGGGATTGTGTTATCAAATTTTGTTTGTTGAAGTCTAAGTATGTAGATTTAATAAATCTTTTCACAGAGTAATATGTAGATTTAGTAACAGGTCTGTAAGTAGCAGTGCTGCCCTTCTTTGCTAAAGCATCCGCATTCTCGTTTCCCAGGATTCCACAATGGGATGGTATCCATTGGAATACAATTCTTTTATTGAGTGATATTAATTGAGAGAGCATTTTGGTTATTTCTGCTGTTTGAGATGAAAGTGTGTGTTTAGAGACTATTGATAGAATAGCTGCTTTGAAGTCTGACAATATAACTGCATTTTTAAATTTATTGATGTGGCATAGAAGATTCCTAAGACTTTCACTTATTGCAATGATTTCTCCATCAAAACTTGTTGTTCCATATGCAAGAGATCTATAAAGTGACAAGAGACAGCACGTAACACCTGCACCGGCACCTTGTTCTCTGGAGATCAAGGATCTGTCAGTGTATAAATGAAGCCAGTTTTGTGGAGGGTACCTAATATTAATTGTCTCTAAAGACAATTGTTTTAGTATTTCAGTGTTTACTTCTGATTTTAGTATTTCTTCTTTAAATTTAGATTATATTCTATATTTAATAGAGTTAAAGGGTTTGGTTTAATTTGTAAGTTTTCTTTTAAATTCGGGATATTGATTTTCTGTTTTAATTCTTGAACAATGGATATATAACGTTTTTGAGTTTTCAATCTACAGAGAGGACTGTATGAATGCCAATTGTTTCCTGGTAATCTAATAAGTTTTTCATATTGAATCAGTGTTTTTTCTTCTATTGTCAATTTGATGCTGTTAATATTAGTGAGGAATCTCATAGAATCTATTGGAGTTGTTTTGATTCCACCAGTAATGAGTCTGAGAGCTTGGTTTTGAACATATTCTATTTCGTTTATGAAAGGTGAAGTAATTAAAATTTCTCCGCAGTATGTCAGCACTGGCTGTATAAACATTTTGTATGTAGTGTTCAAAGTATTCCTAGAGCACCCCCATTTCTTTCCTGCTAGTCTTTTTAGAAGGGAGAATCTTTTACGAGCTTTTTCAGATATGTATTTCAAATGGTTGCTCCATGTCAACTTACTATCGAAAATAACTCCAAGATATTTGGATTCATAAGTCCTAGGAAGGTGATGGCCATTGTATTGGATATTGAATTCTCTTTCTTTTTTACCAAGTGAAAATATTTCGTAGTTAGTTTTGCTTAAATTGAGTGTCATCAAATTTTGATGTATTCCATTCATGTAGTTGATTTAGAGCTTTAAGAGCAGAATTTTGAATTTTGTCTCTATGTCTGTAAGATCCGGAAGTCCACAAAACTATATCATCTGCAAATAGTGCTGTTTTCATGTTTGATTCCTCTAATGGAGAGTGTAAGTCATTTATACAAATATTGAATAAAGTTGTGCTGAGGACAGCGCCCTGAGGTAGACCTCGATATGTTTGTCTGTAACAAGAAAGTGAGTTATTGAATTTAGTGGCAATGAATCTTTGACTAAGGAATTCTGATATCCATCTGAACATATTGCTGGAGGTACCTAATTTCTGGAGTTTTAGTAATAATTTATTTCTCCAAACAGAGTCATATGCTAACTGAAAGTCAATAAATATTGCCAAGGTATCTTCTTTCTTGTTAAAACTATCCTTTATTTCTTGGCCGAGGCGTATGACTTGTTCATTGGTAGAGTGTAGTTGTCGAAAGCCGGCTTGTCTTGGTGATAAAAGATTTTGGGATTCTAAATACGAAGTTAATCTGTTGGAGATCATGGACTCCATGGTTTTTGCTATCATGCTTAACAGTGCTATTGGTCGATAACTATTAACATCATGAGCAGGTTTCCCTTTTTTGTGAATTGGTACAATGATTGCTTTTTTCCAAGCTGCAGGAATTGAGGTGTTCCATGATAAATTGAAAATGGATAGAAGTACAGACTTGGCTTTTTCCCCCAGATGTCAAAAAAATTCGGAATGAATGTTGTCGGGGCCAGGAGATTTCTTGGTTTTTAAATTTTGTATAGCTAGAGTTAATTCTTTGGAAGTAAAATTTTGATGAAAAATTTCAGGTTTTGTACTAGTAATATTGTTTTTATTATTTGTATGTAATTCTCTTTTGATAAATTTGTCAGTTTTTTTGATATTGGGATGTAATCTGTGAGAGTTTGAGTAGTGTTTATTAAATGTGTTTGCTATATCTCTACTATCTGTTAGTGTTTTGTTATTATGAATAATAGGTTGGCTAGTATTTTCCTGTGTATTGGAAATATTCTTCAGAAATTTATATGTTTTAGCGCTATCGGTTCTGTAATTAATATTTTCAATAAATTTATTAAAACTGTTCTTTTTTTGCTGTTATGATTGCTTTTTTAAGAATGGCAGTCTTCTTCCTCCAATCTTGAGTATCTTCTGGTGTTTTGCTATGTTCTGCTTTGGTTCTTGCTTTATCTCTATCTTGTTTCAATAAATTTAGGTTTTCTGTCCAGAATGGGGTGTATTTTTTTGGTTTGCCTCGTGGAATGTGCTTTTTGCAATTTTAAGAAGAGATTCACAGAAATATTTGTTCAATCTATTTGAGTTTGTATTTTCCATTAGTGGTGTGTTGAGCTTGAGGTATTTGTCGAGTTCTGTTGTAAATAGTTTCCAATTCGCTTTCTTAAAGTTCCATGTTGTTTTGTTATTGTAGAGTTCTTTTCTTCGGTTTTGGTGGATTTTTATTTATTTTATTGGGTTATTTTACGACGCTGTATCAACATCTAGGTTATTTAGCGTCTGAATGATATGAAGGTGATAATGCCGGTGAAATGAGTCCGGGGTCCAGCACCGAAAGTTACCCAGCATTTGCTCGTATTGGGTTGAGGGAAAACCCCGGAAAAAACCTCAACCAGGTAACTTGCCCCGACCAGGATTCGAACCCGGGCCACCTGGTTTCGCGGCCAGACGCACTGACCGAGGTTTTGGTGGAGATGGATAGAAACGATGATGACTCTATGGCCAGATCCAGGGTCTTCAATTATTTTTTTTCTTGGTTTCGTGATGGATATCTGATGTTACAAGTAATAAGTCTGGATTTGTACCAGAACCAGAATAATGAATCAAAGTAGGGGGATCTTCTTTTCTGTAGACAAGTTCTGCGGTTGTAGTATTTAGGAGGTCCATGATCATTTTTCCAGGTTGGTTTACATTATCATAGCCCCAAAGTTGGGAGTGGGCGTTAAAGTCACCAATTATGATAGCTTTAGATTGTATATCAAACAAAATTAGATGAAGGAGATTATTAGGTGGATTATAGGCACTGTAGATTTTGAAATGTTGTTTATTTTTCCATACTTCAATTCTTATTAGTTCTAATTTGTCTTGATTATGCATTTCTTTTATGATTTGAAAATTTGTAATTAATTTCTTTGATGTATCTGCGAGAATTCCGCTACTGATCTGTCTACCTTTGGGTAACAGTTTCATATTAAAACCTTTAAAATTATAATATTTTAATTGGTCAGCATTAAGGTTTGCTTCTTGAATAAGGAAGATATCTATATTATTATCTGAGAGTATATTGGCTAGTTCAGTCTTCTTGGCTGATGTTAAACCACCAGCATTCTATTGTAAGATGTTTAGTTGATTCTGTACCATTAAAGTAGTCCCTGCCCGGAGATCCGATTGGGGGACTATTTTACCTCCGGATAATTTTACCTTAATGGTACTCATTTCATATTGGAGTGGTTAAATGGCAAGTTGTAGCCGATTTAAGTGAATACCATATTTTAACGTTTTGGTGGCTACTTCATTCACACAACCTCCAGAATGTCTGGAGGACCACACCTGCTGTTGGTAGACGGGTCCATTGGACCTAGCTGGAAGATCTTGTTGATCACCAGCTTTCCCTCCTTAAGCCACTGGAGGACGATTTTAGTGCCATAGCAGGTCAGCACTAGGAACAGAAAAGTAGAAAGAGGAGGAAGGAAAGGGAAATGAACCCTTAGGCCTCGAATGCTCTAATGCTGTCGGGGTCGAAGAAAGTAAGGGTTCAGTCAGAGGACTGGATAGGAAAGGGTAAAGAGGGAATTAGGTATTGAAAAGAGGAAAATTATACCAAATTCAGTCATTAACTCATCAAGCTGACCAGTGCTAATTGATGAGTAGCCCCTCCCTTTAGTTCAGCTTGTAAAATTATGCTTACTAACAGCTGCACCACGGGAAGTAGGGATGGGACGTTGGGTATTTGTCCAGGTTGGTTCCTTAAAGCCTTCAATGGGAAGGATTAATGGCTCTCCCCCCTGTATCCGACAGATACCCTTTTGCAGCCGCGTTATGAGAAGTGGATCTACGTTTACATCAAGGTGATGTTATTATTAATGGTGAGCGAACTCTGACATAAGAAACGGGAGTACACCAAGCACACCTTCCCCAAACACCATCTTGATTAAACTCGCGAGGATCAAGTCCAGGTCTCTGTCTCTCTAGTTGTTTGGTTAATGATCCACTACACATACCTATATGCTATTTATAGGTGTAAGAAAACAGTATTTCAACATAAAAAAACTCGAAGAATAAAGTAACATACGGATGAAAATGAAATAACAACCACTATGCTCCAAAGCATTCATAGGAAAATGGCATTCAGGATAGGCTTTGATCTCGGAAGGGATGAATACAGTATCTAATCCTTGAAGAAATAGAATCAGAAAAAGAGAAAAGATTAAAAGACAACATTTTCGCCTTTCTTGATCAATCACCCTCAAAGAGGCTTTTCATATTTGTCTTCATTAGATTTGGATTACGGAAAATAACATAAAATTCCAAAAGAGAGAGAAAAAATTGAAACCCAAGAAAGCTGTGATACTCATTACATACAGTTTCTTCTTTCCTAACTTGTGGTTAACATTAATGAAAAGAAAGTTTATTTTGATAAAATTTCTGGACTTAACTTTAAAAGAGCCAGCAATTATCCACGTTCCAATGATTAATAAGCGTCTATTAATTTATTGCATATCTTTATTAATTTTTTTCTGATGTTAGACCCAACTCCCAAATATAGCAGTGCATAGGAAAATTGTTTGAAGTACCGGTAACCATAGTTGTAGGAAACTAATTGTTTGTGGATTCTTTAGTTACAGAGTAAAGCAATATTTTCATGATCATTGACAGCCAAACTTCTTAGTTATAGGGTTTATATTAATGTAAGTCATTTTTTATGCTCCATCGACATATTAAACATCATAGAAAATTTGTGGACAGCTCCAAAATTTTTATAAACACTGAAAGCGAAGATAAGACAGAACCAAAAATTAAAAGAGGACCAGCACTCACTTTGTACACGTGGACATTAGTAAAAACATGTCATCTAGTTGAAAATAAAATTATGAACATTTTAACATATACTGGCAGATGGATAATTAAAGAAAAGTGAAGATGACGTGTAAAGATACAAAAAATGAAATTACTGATCTCCTATAGCGTGAATTTGTTTAAGTCCACATTTGGGCAGTGCCTAGTTCATACAGCTAGGGAAAGGATGTTTATTTTGCACCGAATTTACCCCTTGAATATATCTTTGTTATACATTACTTGTAACACTTGATCTATAAACAGCCAGAGAAACCTAAAAACAAACAAAACAAAGGAAAAACAGACCGGAGCCTTGCATAAGAAATCCGTTCACTTGTAGACCCTAAACCTAAGCTCTCACACAATCAACCGAAGTCTTTTGAAGAGGACTTGGTGTATGACAGGCAGTCATATTTTTAAAAATATAGTTAAAATAATAATGATTTTCTAGCGTTAATATGAAAAACTAAGTTGTCGTACCTAACTAGAACATTAGAAAATATTATATTAACTGTATTCTTAAGTGACACAAAGTGTTAAAAGTGTGTACTGTAATCAAGATGTAGTCATTCTTTTTGTCTAAGAGATACATCATTTGAATGTAATGTGTGAGAAGTCATTTTTAAACATATCATAAAAATATAAGTTATGGCACTTACAGGGAATTTTCTAGCTTCGTATAATTATTATTATTTTAATCACAGAAAATCTTATGCAGTGTTTATTATACAAGCATAGCAGCCAAATCTAACAACATGACTCTCCCACATTGATCTTAAAATATGACGTGTTCTATTGCACATTTTGAGACTACTGCTGTTGCAAAAATGACGACAGTTCTGATAGTGACTCTGTCTATTTGCCAGAGGTATTTGAGCTCTTGGGCTAGATGCTGATTTTGTTGTTGCATGAATTCTGGAAATTATGACATAGCAGAACTACAATATTTATTAATTGAACGTCCTTATTTGTTTTGCTGAGAATGATTATGTCACTATGATACGTGTGAAAATTTCTGTCTCAATACAATTATATTGATAATTTTCTAAACTGGCGAGGGTTGATACATATAGGTTAGGACCACTCTTCTGAGTAGTTCCATGTCCTTTGCTTTGCAAGATGTTGGTATATAGTAGTATCTTTGCATCATTGTCATGCTCTCTTGTACGTTCTTTGCCTAAACAAATGACAAGGTACAATAACATGTTCTATTGTTTCCTGTGCTTCACCACTATGGTACCAATGTTGGTTGGGTCAGTTATAAAAGTAGACTATACCAGTACTTAAAAGCAGCTTCCAGTTATGGACTCTAAGAATTTTGAAGCCATAGTCTTAAGTTATCAAGTACCGGTACCGGTATCATATTTTGGTACAATCTCAGTTCGACGTAAATTTTAATATAATAGAAGACTTTTAATTATTGAAACTGACATACGCCATGAATACCAACATGACGTAAACAATAAATTTGTTGTTGTTAACTAATACTGAATTCGTGGCAATAAAGGCATTAACTCTCTTGCCCTTCAATATTTCTCACACACAGTGGGTTTAAAGGAAACGAAATTTATCGTACATTCCACTACATTCACAATCAACGAGCATTTATTCAATATCTCACCCAACAGTAATTCTTTAACATAAACAACATTTTTAACAAGTAATCTTATAATAATAATAATAATTATCTGCGTCTCTATATAATAACTTGTCTATATTTTGCATTTATTATTATCTCTTAATCTCTATTTTCAGGTGAAACAATTACAAAACACACAACAGCAACTACGAAAACTATCTTGAACTTACGACAATTCCCAGCCATGATTACTCTAAATATTTTATCACCTTCATTATAAAATTTAAATTTTATCATTGACTAATTTAATCACCGTACATCAATTGTAAAGTAGTCATCAACGTCAAACAACATTCAAATGCCAACGGCCTCTCTAAGCGAAATAATTACAAAACACAAGTACATTAACTACGCATACTACCTTGCAACTTATGACAACTTTCAGCCATGACTACTTGAAATATTTTATTATCATCATTGTAAATTTTAAAATTTAAAATTAACATCATTGACAAATTTTAAACATTGTATATTAATTGTAACATGAGCTATATGTGTAAATAAAATATTCGTCCAGTCTAAGTTCAAATTCAAAGATTATCTTAATATTCATCCTGTTTCATGTTATATCTACATAAAGCTCATGAATTTCATGTACCACATATATTGTTCTCTATTTTCCTTGTTATTTGCATAATATGTTATTATAGGTCCAGATAATATGTATTGTTATATCTGAAGATGCCCTAAACGGCGAAAACGTTCATATATTGTGATTAAATAGCAAATAAACATTTGCAAGTTTATATGCCTTAAGATTGAAATTCATTAAATACTTATTAATAATTTACCAGGCATATTGATATATTAAAATGAATTGTAAATTAAAGGAAAGGGCAGGACATCACTGAAGATCATTCTGATTCATTTCTTTCTGAAGATGGCACAATGAACAAAGTGGTGCAGAAAAAAATCCTACTTTGTTCACGTATTTTGACAAATAGTCATGTCCTGTGAGTAATCGAAAGGATGCAACTGCACTTTTCCTTGGATACTCAGAAATTATATTTTGTTGCACACTGAGACACTGCCATCTTTATTATTTGAAATTTCGTGGAAATGGTATGGTATTATGTCTTTATAGGCTATTTTGAGTTGATTAATCTTTTAATTGTTGAAAATGATAGAGTTGACATACAGTTTTGCAAGATTTTACTTCCCTTCTTAGCAAGATGATCACCAGTTTCATTATCAGATAACCCACAATGTGCTGTGTTAAGCTTCATCAGATGATGTATAATTTTCCAATGATCAGTTATTTTTTTTACTTTTAGGTGACATGATTGTTAAGCAGTAATAGCTGCTTTAGAACCACTGAATATAATAGATTGTTGAAAATAAGGGATCTGGTACAACAGATTTTGAAATGTTAAATAGATAGCTTCAACTTCTCCATCAATAAATAACGCCCATCAAACGATGTATAGCACCATTTGCAAAACACTAGGCAACGAAACATGAAGCAATTCAATAATAAAATTTTATAAGGTACTGGCGACATGTTTTTCATTATACTGTATGAAAACGAAACGTGGACATTAACAACGAATGTAGATGGAATGTGAGATAAATTCCTAAGGAAAATTGAGAGTTTCACATTACGAGATCACTAATGAAGTGAAGAGTGAAGATACGAGCCAAAATAAACTACCGGTAATATTACACTGATAAGAGTACAAAAAAAAAAAAAAAAGACAAATGAACAGAAAGAGTGTGATCTATGACCAAATAGTGAAAAAAAAGCTGTTAGTATGTGAAACAGAAGTGTTCGAGCGAAGACAGAACAAGCTGAACACCTGTTTCTAAAATAAAGCAAAGAAGAAAATGCGAGAAGACGATATGCCGAAAATACAACAATGGCGGAGTTAGTGTGACAGGGGATTCAAAATTACTTAAACGAAACCTGTCTCACATTGTTTACTGAAGATTTCGCAGAATATGCCAAAAAATTTCTATGATTAGAAGCTAATGACTTCATGCCTCGTCTACACTAAGTATACTGAACCTGGTACGAAGTGATAGCGGTCTCTGATATGCATTGAGTTGTTAAGGAATTGTAAGACGTTAAAGAGTCAATTTATAAAAAAAAAGATACCACCGTAATTTATGCTTACAAGACCTGAATCTTTAAAGGGTGCCAGAGACTATGTACAGACACCATTTTGGATATAGGTCACATTCGTCTGTAGTCACGAGGTTACATGCTCTCCACTTAATAAAATGTTTGTGGGTTTAAACAGTGTAAGTTGTTAGATATCGAAGACTAATAGTTTCGTGGCCAAATGTCTAGGCATTTGAATAACAAAATTTCGAAAGACGATAAAAATTGTTAGCATGACTTTTTATGGAAGGCAAATAAAGCCTAGACTCCTTTATCTTGGATTTGTGGAATGTAGAAGAACCATCTTTAAAGGAAAATTTCATAACTTAACTATCATACAATGAATACAGTGTAATCAATTCCGTCTCCGAGATGCCTCCATTTCATAAATGATTTCAACACCCCAGACCAGCAGAAAACAAGGTTATTTTATTTCAAATTATCTGAAGGCATTGGAATAAGCCAACTAAGAGTACTAGTTAAAGATCATTTTCTTTTAGGACGTAAGTTCTGTTCTTTAACGAAAATCAGGTACCGGTATTCCTGGTTTCAGAATTATTATAAGAAAACTGCCAAATAGACAGGACACTTATACATATTGGACCTAGTGTGTAGCTCAAGTAACAAGAAACTGCTAACCACGTCTTGTGCTGAGTATTTATACTCTTTGAATATTATCATGAAACAATCATTTGGCACCAGCGATATTTCACAGAGCATTCATTAGTGCTGCAGGTTATCAGCAATTGATAAGAAAATTGGAGGTTCTTTTATAGATCTATAGGGCTTTCTGTTCTGTACCGGAGTATAAATCTATTAAATGCTGGTAAAAAAAACTAAATATTCAGTGGCTTATTTTTCTGTCCTTCATTACATGAACCTTATTTGTTGCAGGTGTGAAAGTGCGAAATTGTGGCTCCTACGGCTCTATCTGCGGCTTCTGCAAGTTATTGGTAGAGCTCCTGACATGTCGGCCCTTATACAGCAGCTCCATTAGGTGTCCACAAGAGTACCTACCAAAGATTGTATGATGGTTCCCTTGACAACTTTAAGTCGTCTGAAGGATAAATCAGAGTCAGTATTATTAGACAAAATCAATTCAAGCCATCATTAATTCATTACAGTGGTGCCGGGTCTTTGTGAATGGTGGCTTTGTGTGAACACGTGATCAATATATAGGTTCAATTCTTGCTGCAAGACAATGTTTAGATGTTTCTGAGCATTCACAGCAGCTCTCAACTCTCCAATGTAACATTGTGCCCTATAGGTGAAGAAAAACTGCTCCTGCTGAATGTGTGTGTGTGTGTGTGTGTTCACTACTGTTTTGTACATGATTGTGAATAGATGGTACTGACATCCTGAGTGCAGCTTTGTTACAGATACATAATAAATTAATTAAATGTTAAAACGTTTATAATTCATGGCATTCATATTCCTTCCTCACCTGCTATACATTTACCAGATAATTACAAAATGCTTCATTTTCTAGTTTACAGCCCGAAATAAAGTGAACCAATCCGAATCTTTGAACCACGTTCTCTGGCAGTGTTTGTAGAGCCACCGTTAGGAAGTTCTTCTTTTTCCTATCACATATTAAGCCTGGTGGCCTGTTATGGTCTCACTCCATCATTTCAGTGGACTGCCCAAAGATACTGTTAGGAAGTTATCCATCATATTCCCGAAACAGTCTTATTTCAACTCCTTCAGACTCCTTAATGGAGATTAAAAATTGCTAACAATGAAAATCGACAGTTGTATGAAATACAAATTTACCACTCTGACATATTCATTATATGCTGTTAGGCTGTGTTGCTTTTTTGAAGCAGGAAATAAGTTGCTAGCAATGTGTGATAAAGGAAGCTAGTGCACAGTGTGGTTCCCTGCTACACTGCTAGATCCATAAAAATCTCCTTGTGAAATAAAATACACGTGATCTTTTTTTGAATAGGGGGATGCAAGTTGCCTGACGTGGATCCCATTGAAAACATACAGGAGTTGATTATGCAGAAGGTAGGCCTACTGCTAGCTGAATGTGATAAAATAACACAACTTATAGACACATTATCACAATTCACAATACCTTTTCTTTATACTTTGTATAACGGAAAGATAAAAATAAAATAATTAAAGTGTGGTATCAGAATTTTGGTACAGAAAAAAAGTACAGTCATGTATAAACAGCACGAACGAAAAGGAAATGGCTCTAGTAGCAACTATAGGTGAAAAATGTTATTTACATTGGTTACCTTAAGAATGTTACGAAGATACACGGATAAATGAAATACATTAAAGATGATATGTTACAGTTGTATGAACACTAATAAGTACAATAAGTTTATTGAAGATGTTAGACATGTTTCGGAGATGTTTCTCCATCTTCAGTGACTAATTACGACAATGTGGTTATGTTGTTCGAATCATGTTCTTGCTTGGCTTAAAGGATATCCCAAATTTTTATTTAAAATTTTCGTCTTTTCATTTATATCCTTTCCAAAATGTCCAGAAACATCCTCTAAGTTGTTTACTACTGTTTTCACTAATCCTAATTGTTCGATCAGCTTAATTCTAGACTTCTCCAAATAAGATATGATAGAAGAAAGAAATCCAAAATTAGATTTTATGTAGCAGAGTTTTCCTTCAATCTCAGTATCAGAAAAATTACTATGCAACCTTGATGGAAATGGCATCACCATTGTCGAAAGAATCTACTATCTTTTTTACACACTTGAAATGTTCGCTGTAATATATACAGGCTTCGTTCCAAGTTTCTCACTTGGTGAGAATAGATACAGATGGCAATGGTACTCTGGGTGTCATAACCTTGAAGGATGCCACTCTCAATGAGCCACAGACATAATGCCCAAATGAATATGTCCGAAGCAAAAATGTCCAATATAAATATGTCCAAACCAAAAATGTCCAAACACACAAATGTCCGAAGCTAAAATGTCCAAATGAAAATGTCTGAAGCAAAAATGTCAAAACACAAAAATGTCCAGTACAAAGATGTCCAAACTGAAAAAGTCCAAATGAAAATGTTCGCAGCAAAAATGTCCAATACAAATATGTCCAAATTGAAAATTTTCCAAAGCATAAACGTCCAAATCAAAAACGTCGAAAATGGTCCAAATAAACAAACTTAAGAAGTAACTCATGTTACATATTCGGGTGAGCCATCCATGAGTGATTAAGTACCAGTAGCCTATCATTAAATGGGGTCATAATAATAAGTACAAAACAAAAATGTCCAAATATAATAAAACTATTTCCAAAGCAAAAATGTTCGAAACGAAAATTTACGGTATACTACCTAAATACCACCAACAAAAATTTAACATCAGCTGTGAATTGAAATTTCTGAGGCAATTCTTCAACAATTGAACAAATTAATTTTTAATTCTCGGAAAACAGTTGTAGTTACACATTTTAAATTTTTAACAGTATATGTTGACTCTTAACAGAGTAAGATTAGCAGTGTTGGTTCAAATAATTGTCTCAAAAAGGTGAATCATTACATTAGATATTTATATCACAAGTATTCTCATTATAACACAACATTTACTGGCGTAGTATACAAGGGAATGCAGCAATGAGCGCTGCACAATTGATAACAATTTTGAGCTAATAACTATTTTATACGATGCGACTGAGGCAAATTTGCATGAAGGGAATAATGTAGATGCAGCTAGAACGAAAACCCCTCACAGCATTTTACACATTGGACATTTTGCACTTTGGACATTTTTGTATTGGACATCATTGCTTTGGACATTTTACACATTAGACATTTTGCTTAAAGAATAATATATTTTTCTTCGGAGAGTTTTGTGATGAACACTATTGCTTTGGAAATTTTTGTATTGGACATTTTACATTTTAGACATTTTGCACTTTGGACATTTTTGTATTGGATATTATTGTTTTGGATATTTTGCTTAAAGAATAATACATTTTTCTTCAGAGAGTTTTGTATTGGACATTTTGCACTTTGGACATTATTGGTTTGGACATTTTACACATTGGACGTTTTGGACTTTGGACATTTTACACATTGGACATTTTTGTATTAGACATTATTGATTTGGACATTTCACACATTGGACATTTTGCACTTTGGATATTTTGTATTGGACATTTTGAACTTTAGAAATTTTCGTATTGGACATTTTGCTTCGGACATAATGACCTGGCACACTCTCAATGGTGGCTTTGCAAACACTTTCTTCACGTTTCCGATAAGTTGATCTACTACTGGAAAGTAACTTCACATGTCCTTTGTGACTCTATGACATGCATATGCCAGGATGTCAAGTGCACCATTCTTGAGTAGAGTGGCTTCAAGGAAATTACCTACTTTCACCATATATGCCGCAGCATCAGTCACATGCAAAAACACATCACCATGTTTTGTTTTCACCTGGCCACAGTAAATTCACAGACTTTAAAAAGTCTGCAAATTGTGGAATAGTCCACTTTCTCAAGTCACTCAACGTTCAGCAGAAACATTGAACCCGTACCTCTTTCTCCAGTGTTCCAATTACTACATATATTACAAATCGTCCCATTGAATCAGTGATTTCATCCAGTGACACCCATATTTTCTTCCCATCAACAGCTTTTCGAATATCTACCATGATTTTCTCATAACACCAATTTACATATACATATTGTACTTTGTTAGTGAGGCACCTCAGCTACAGAGACAGTCATTAAGAAGTATATCGTGTTTATTTGTGTTAGATAATTTTCTAATAACTCATTTTTAATAAGCAACTCGTTTATAGCGACATTTAGCAGCAGTATAAGTTCTTTAAAAATTCATGTTCCACATACATTAAACAGAGTTGGCCATTGAGAGGAATTCACAAGTAAATGGTAATGTCATAGTGATATTACCATTTGAACTTACTGTAACAAAAGCATTTTACTGGTCAAGTATTGGAATTCTAAGAAAAAAAAAGGATGGAGTGTGGAGTAGGCCAAACTCTTTCTTCTGTCATGCTAACAACACTTTGCAAATAATAGCAGACCAAATTGTGACGTGTACCGGTACCATACTGTAATCCAGACATTCAATTCAGATTGTAACTTCAGCTATTCAGTTTGCTAACAGATGTTGCATATAGTACAACAAAGTAACATGCAATGAAAATAAAAGTTTTAAGTATGGAAGATAAAATGAATGTTATGAAACAAATAAAAACTGGCAAAAATGAAGCTATTTATGCCATGCATTTGATTTGGTTAAAGAAGAATTGAGAATGATTTACAAATGCAGGATTTTGTAAAAAGGAAGCAGAAAATAGTTATAGATATCAACAACTCACGTTCTTAATTGGCAGTAGGCCTAACTATATGCATTTTAATTCTTTACATTACACAGCATTTTAAAGAGGAAGGCGGAAAATAGGAAGATTGGAGAATGCTAAGTTTGCAGGAAAAGACCTGTCCTGGGCAGAAAACTATGAATGAATGAATAGTATTTTATTCCGTATTTCACTACTTGTTACAATCCAGTACAGTATTTTTAGTTTTCAAAATAATTAAGAAACAAGAAAAACTATGTAAAGTATTTTTTAGGAAGTTATACTGTAGGCCTACATAAAGTTACAAATTAAATTCTAACAGTGTAAAAAATACGTAATATTGTGAATGTATTTCTTTTTAATTTCATTTATTGAATTAATTTATTTTTCTTACAAAAACACTAGTTTATTGTGTCATTATTTCTTTACTCCAATAACGGTATAACCAAGTTCAACTATAATTCAATTTAATTTTCTTTTGGAAATTTATATACAGGACTTCCCTAAATAAGCCAACTCAATAAATTATGTATAAAAAAAAATACTTTTACAATATATCACTTGTTTTATGTCGTACAGTACCAGTGATTCAACAAATGTTAGAAAGAAAAATCATCATCACTTTGACGAATTTTCTTAGGTGTAGCAGGTGTTGTAACATCGTCAATCTCTTTGGCACTTGTTAGGCCTATATTTACTGAAGAACTGGTACTATAGGCCTATAAACTAAGTAACACACAATTCTCGATCTCATATCTCTTAACTTTAATGGCTGAGTAACGACAATGTGAATGTGATCCAGAACGAAATAAAATTCAGATCATGCATTGTTCACACTGAAAACTTGAGCGCTTTTTAAACCCGCATACAAATAGGTTACTGTAGAATAGTTGAATTTAAAATCCAGTAAACTGAGGTTCATTTCATAATACTGCAAATGCTGCGAACTAGAAGTTTAAATTAAAATATTCCAAATTTATTTCCAATGAAGAATATCAGGCATTTTGGAAGTTATTTGTTTCCATAATAATGAAACATACCCCTCTGCAAGGTTTTCTTTATGCTAAATACTTTGAAACTATACATCTTCAGTTCTTGAGTTTCAATGCGAAAACACAAGCAACAATGTCAGGACACTCAGTCGATTTTTCATGTGGGAATGAAGCAGTAGCTAATTCAGGTCATTGCGGATTGTAGGTGAGAGTTAAGAAAATACCAGATTTGCCATGCTTTCCAACAATAGACATAGTGTCTTGGTATAGCTGCTGCATGTTTCGTGAACTACCTTGAAATGTAAAGGGTAGAATCATTTTATCCTGCTAAGAGATCTTGCTAAAGTGATTGGAACACTACAACATTTTGTAGACCTCTTATTTTATCAGTAAGTAATACCTTTTGGTCTTTCCTCATAATTGTTGTGCTTCCTCCAGACAGTATTGAAGAGAATCACACATATAAATATCTTATATCACTTACTTCTAAATGGCTTTTAAGGAATCCGGAGGTTCATTGCCGCCCTCACATAAGCCCACTATTGGTCCCTATCCTGAGCAAGATTAATCTAGTCTCTACCATCATATCCCACCTCTCTCAAATCCATTTTAATATTATCCTCCCATCTACGTCTGCCTCCCTCAAGGTCTTTGCTCTTCAGGTCTTCCAACTAACAGTCTATGTGCATTTGTACCATCATATCCCACCTCTCTCAAATCCATTTTAATATTATCCTCCCATCTACGTCTGCCTCCCTCAAGGTCTTTGCTCTTCAGGTCTTCCAACTAACAGTCTATATGCATTTCTAGATTAACTCATACGTGTTACATGCGCTGCCATCTCAAACATCTGAATTTAATGTTCCTAATTATGTTAGGTGAAGAATACAATGCATGTAGTTCTGTGTTGTGTAACTTTCTCCATTCTCCTATAACTTCATCTCTCTTAGCCCCAAATATTTTCCTAAGCGTCTTATTTTCGAACACTCTTAATCTCTCTTCCTCTCTCAAAGTGAGAGTCGAAGTTTCACAACCATAAAGAACAACCAGTAGCATAACTGTTTTATAAATTCTAACTTTCAGCTTTAAATATCTACACAACACCACCATTAAATACATGGAAAAGACCCATACCCCTTGATTAATAAATTCATTTTTAATAACAATATTGTTTCTTACGTAAGTTTTGTATAGACTACTATATAGCCGTCACACAGTAAATATGATAGAAATGAAGATCTAACTTCAGATATTCTCTACGCCTACTTATATAACTCCAAAAGGTTTCACTTTCATATCATCAATAAAGCATTAATCTGTATAATTAGTGACAAATACTCACATCATGGCAATTTTTAATGGTAATAATGTCATCATTCTTAAGTTTTGTAGTTTTTAATATCCAATACAAGACAGCTGTACTCAGAAAATTACACACCAGAGAATCTGATCTGTAAATTTTTTTAATAAGTCCTGAAGTTTTTAATAACCAATATTACAGAAACGTTCTGAAAAACTTACACAAATAAAGATCGACATATTGACATTATGATATCAGAGAATCTGAGCCATCTCAACTCTAAATATGTCAGCAATCCTACAGGTCGTAGCCTTTCGTGTGATATTCTTATTGTAGTGTGTTTTGTTTTATTCTGTAAAGCCATTATTTCTCAAAACTGACGACATACTTTTTTTGGAAAATAGGAATATGATGTAGGAAAACTGACATTTCACTGAAAACTACTATTTTTCTAAAAAAACTTTGGGTTTCAAGCTTCAAAATGAGGGGTCATTTATTAAAATTCGTTCAGCTGTTTTCCCGTAATTTCCATTACCAGTTCAAAAGATGGAAGTTCTCGGCAAGTTGACATCATTGCCATAGATAGAGGAAATGACAGAGCAATTATCATCGATCTCACCGTGTGCTTTGAAACTGCAGTTGAACAACCCATAGTAGTACATGAAGAAAAGAAGACCATCTATGACCCTAACAATTGAATACTTTAGGGATTAATTATCATATACAAGGATTATTGATCAGATTTTTTCTATTCGACAGATATTGGAGAAAAAATGGGAGTATAAGGGTACAGTACATCAGTTATTCATAGATTTCAAAAAGGCATATGACTCGGTTAGTAGAGAAGTTTAATATAATATTCTTATTGAATTTGGAATTCCCAAGAAACTAGTTCGATTAATTGAAATGTGTCTCAGTGAAACATACAGCAGAGTCCATTTAGGCCAGTTTCTGTCTGATGCTTTTCCAATTCACTGTGGGCTAAAGCAAGGAGATGCACCATCAGCTTTACTTTTTTAACTTTGCTCTAGCATATGCCATTAGGAAAGTTCAGGGTAACAAATAGGGTTTGGAATTGAACGGCTTCTTGTCTATGCGGATGATGTTAGGAGAAAATCCACAAACGATTAGGAAAACACGAAAATCTTACTTGAAGCAAGTAAAGCGATAGGTTTGGAAGTAAATCCCGAAAAGACAAAGTATATGATTATGTCTTGTGACCAGAATATCGTACAAAATGGAAACATAAAAATTGGGAATTTATCCTTCCAAGAGATAGAAAAATTCAAATACCTTGGAGCAACAGTAACAAATATAAATGACACTCGGGAGGAAATTAAATGCAGAATAAATATGGGAAATGCCTGTTATTATTCGGTTGAGAAGCTTTTGTCATCTAGTCTGCTGTCAAAAAATCTGAAAGTTAGAATTTACAAAACAGTTATATTACCAGTTGTTCTGTATGGCTGTGAAACTTGGACGCTCACTTTCAGAGAGAAATAGAGAGTAAGGGTGTTTGAGAATAAGGTTCTTAGGAAAATATTTGGGGCTAGAGGGATGAAGTTACAGGAGAATGGAGAAAGTTACACAACACAGAACTGCACGCATTGTATTCTTCACCTGACATAATTAGGAACATTAAATTCAGACATTTGAGATGGGCAGGGCATGTACCACGTATGGGCGAATCCAGAAATGCATATAGTGTGTTAGTTGGGAGACCGGAGGGAAAAAACCTTTGGGGAGGCCGAGACGTAGATGGGAGGATAATATTAAAATGGATTTGGGAAAGGTGGGATGTGGTGATAGAGAGTGGATTGATCTTGCACAGGATAGGGACCGATGGCGGGCTTATGTGAGAGCGGCAATGAACCTGCAGGTTCCTTAAAAGCCATTTGTAAGTATGCTGTGTCTTTTGACAACCCTTACTGTAGGACAGCTACCCTTGTGGAATATATATATATATATATATATATATATATATATATATACATAATATTGTGAAATTATTTGAATTGGAATTAGTACAACTAGTCAGCAATGAAAAAAATCAAACACACATTATTGAAATCTTTTTTACTTACTTTTTCGGCGATTCTTTAGAATTGCGTTACCAAAGAAAGGCGGATATCTATCCACACCCAAGACCCACCTACCAACCAAAATATGTACTGATATATGCAAAGCATACCAAAAACCTAACTAACCAAATCTAACCTGTCACTAAAACTCGATTTTATGAAAACTTGTTATAAATATTTATGTCCCTACCAAAAGCTTACATGGAAGGCATGTGGTCCCACCCCTCCACCGGTTTCACATCAACTTTCCATCCTTATTCTGGTGCGAAATTGCCATTGCGCTCAATTTGTTTTTTTGTTTACGGTACATATGATTCAATTAGAAGTCAAGTATGTAAATACATCCTATACCTTTCTTTGGTAACGCCATTGTAAAGAAATAGGCCTACAACTTTTTTCATTATTTGAAAAAAAAATATATATTTTTAATTATTTTCCAAAACTCTGGTATTTTTGTGTAGGATAGTAGTTTTCTATGGCAGGTTACATTGCATTAAGTGCAAAGTTAAATACGTTAATGACATAATTATGGTAGGTCTGGCAACACTGGCTGACAGACATCTCAGTTTTCGCCTGCTTTCTGTCGGTAATCAAAACTTGGTTGACCTCTAGATACCGGTACTATTTTTCTTTTTATAGCTTCAGAACGAATGAGGTAGGCCTATAGAGGAAACACAGCTGTGTCTAATATTCTTGAAAGCATGCTTCGTTTACGGAAGTTGTTTGGTCAAACAAAATGCAGTGTTATCGGCATGATCCATGTAGGAGCTCTTCCAGGTAGGTACTGTAGGCCTACATATCCTGTGTGTTATCCGTAGACAAATAACAGAGGTGTTATCTACGTGTATCCTACAGCTAATCTCACTGATGCATGTGGCACACTGTAGTTACTTTATCTCTGAACAGATTGGAAAAAATATTAAATTCAAGCTTCGGTTGTATTCAATATAAACTATAAAGTACCGTACCGGTACGAAAAAGTAGTTTATCAAGAAGAGGTTTGACTACAATGTGTTTCTTATTTAACTGCAGTCTATAAAGAATGCCTGCTGGGCTTAAAAGACTTTAAAGGCGAAATAATGGTTTCTTAAATTCTTAGATTTCAATCGTATCCCCCACATTTTTTAGGCCTATATTCCACGGTTTGCGTAAAGTTTGTGAATGTTGCGAGTGTTACAGGTATGACGCAGTGTGATATAGAATACGAGTACCGGTCACTACCGGTACCGTAAGAGTATATGCTGAATTTCAAATAATAACAATCCTGGGGTAATAAAAGGGTACAGTTTTACCACCTTTCACACCATTGTATCAAGTCTTGCCTATTGACTACATAGTGATGAATGTTGATTGATGACGTACGCACTAGAAATTAATTACCAATTTCTTACGAGATGTTGAGTATTGCTGATTTAACAGGATTGCCAGATTGTGATAACTTCTAGTCGCCGATTTGCGCGGTGCTTGTAACCTAAAGTCTCCTTATAAAGACACTAAGAAGAATGGTCACCTAGGCCTATAACCGAATAAAATGCAATGAAGGTATGCGGCATATTATATTACCGTACGTGCCGGTATTTGAATTGTATGTATGCACTTGTGCTATACAGTGCTATAGGCCTACTTATTTGTTTACATAGGTTCGTATCATAGATGGAGAGTAGTGAGTATAGGCATTGTTACAGCACTGTGAATAAGTTATGGTATATGAATAAAATAAAATAATAGGCCCACCGAAGTTTTCATAATAATTTTCGCATCACTTGCATTTACAAATAAGTGTATGATAGGCCTAGGCAGTGGCAGCACTAGGATTTACGAAGTCTTTGACAAATCTGTATTCAAGGCCCTATATCAATATGATGATGATGATAATAATAATAATAATAACAGAAGTAGTAATATATTAAACTACTCACTATATTATGTAGCTGAATTTTGACAATGTCTTACAAAAAATTTCATTCATTACACACTGACAATCAATCACAGTAATCTATTAGATTATTTTTTTTTAAATTAACTAAAATAACTCGTTTAATTTTTTACTTATCACTGAATTGAAATCTTGAGTTACATCTGAATAGTCTAGACCAGTGGTTCCCAAACTTTTTTGATCGCGGATCCTTTCGACTCGATAAAAGATTCACGAATCCTCAAATTCAAATTAAATTAAATTCATTTAACCGCTAGATTAATAAATATATATATATATATATTTTTTTTTTCAATATGCTTCCATATTTATATTCTGTACGTATTATTTTAACATCGACAATATGTCTACAACCAGTGGTGATATTCGCCGGCAGGGCATGTAGTACGTATGGGGGAATCCAGAAATGCATATAGTTGGGAGGCCGGAGGGAAAAAACTTTTGGAGAGGCCGAGACGTAGATGGGAAGATAATATTAAAATGGATTTCAGGGAGGTGGGATATGATAAAAATTGGATTAATCTTGCTCAGGATAGGAACCAATGGCGGGCTTATGTGAGGGCGGCAATGAACCTCCGGGTTCCTTAAAAGTAAGTAATATTTGCAATTACCATGGACATATACTACTGTATATGTTTAACGTAAGTACACATGAGAGAAATGATTGTTAAACATCTTGAATAACACTACTGTCTACAACTACATTAATTACAGGTAACTATAACGTCATTGTTAATTACCAAGCATAGACATGAGTTCATAAACATAGTATTTATAAACTGAGTGTATTTTTTTTCAGTAATTACATGCATAATTATATAAATAAATACTTTCAAATTGCTAATGTGAAGAATGGTGTTGTTTCCTCGTCTCACAACTCACCCGGTATGACGACTTTGTAGCATTTTCATTGTCGGTTTTCGCACTTTCCACCAAGGTATTCTGACACTGTTGTAACCCTTCAAGTTTATGTTGAAAAAAAATGTAGGCCTATGTTCTTTTTCTTACATTGGGGATGGCTTGTTTTCAAATGTCTACGCAGTTTTGCGGGCAATAAAAAACTCTTAATGGCACACAAAGGGCGTCCGGAGCAATTTTACTGCTTGTATACGTAAATCCAAGAGCCAAATATGATTAATCACATTTTCGTTTTTTAAATTAGCAGCACTGGAGTGTGATACATGACAAGATGATCGATGATTTCTGAATTGTAGAACTATAATTTTTATTGTCTTTTGTTAGCCACCGATCCATTGAGACGACACTGTATAATATGAAAATTAAAATTATTCGTAATGTTAAATTAATATTAGGCTATATTCGGAATCAAAGACACGTAATTATTAACACACAGCTTAACACGAACACCTCACATAAGCCTGCTTGTACTGAATGAATAAAAACTCACTTCACAATAAAAGCACAGTCTAGTATATACAGTCACGAAGCTCAATATGTAGGGAATATGCATCCACAGATAGTTGCTAACCACTAGGATCCCTACAATCGCCTCATCACAGACAATGCGAAATAGTACCGGCACAGTCTATTATTCCTAGTACTCTCATCACCTCAAGCTTCGTGACTGTATATAGCAGACTGTGATAAAAGTAGCAGAAGTAGAATGTGTGCACAACAATGGGCGAAATTCGTTTATTTTTAAAAATTGGCTACGTGTCAAAATTTATTCAGTGTCAATCAAATTTATTTTCCAATTAAGACCTTAAGTCTCCGAGCACATTTACAAAAACATATTCTTACAATGTTGGTCTCAAAAAAAAAAAAAAAAAAAACTGCAAACGTTCACATAGGCCTACACCAATCAGATAAGAACTAACTAGTAACTCGTCATATTCCTGACAAAAATTTTTAATAAAATTACTAATAGGCCTACATCCATCCATAATGGATACAGTAAGTGTTCTGCCCATGGGCATGCCTTTCACTGCAAACCCAGCATTCTCAAATCTTTCCTATTTTATGCCGTCCTCTTAGTCTCCGCATATGATTTACATATCTTAATGTCATCTTTCATCTGATATCTGCCCTGAACTCTTGTCCTGTTCACCATTCCTTCCAGTGCATCCTTCAGTAGGCAGTTTCGTAGCCAGTGACCCAACCAATTCCTTTTTCTCTTTCTGATTAGTTTCAGCATCATTCTTTCTTCACCCACTCTTTCCAACGCAACTTCATTTCTTATTCTGCCTGTCCCCTTTACACATTCCAGTCTTCTCCATATCCACACTATTTGTTTCATTCACTTTGTCGTAATGTCCATGTTTCTGCTCCATGCAATGTCACACTCCACACAAAGCACTTCATTAGTCTCTTCCTTAATTCTTTTTCCAGAGGTCCGCAGAAGATGCTCCTTTTTCTATTAAAAGCTTCCTTTGCCATTGCTGTCCTTCTTTTGACTTACAGGCTGCTTATCATACATCCCAAGTATTTGAAGCTGTCCACTTGCTCTATTGTCTCATTTAGAATTCCCAAGTTTATCTTCTTTATTTTTCTTCCTGTGACCATGGTCTTCGTCTTGTTTGCATTTATCTTGATTCCATACTGCTCACAGTTGTCATTTAGTTCCAATAGCATATCCTTAGTATCATCTCCTCTTCTGCTAACAATACCATGTCATCAACAAATCTTATGCACTTTATTCTTCTTCCTCCTACTTTTACTCCTCCCATGTTCTGAAAACAGTTATTCACCAAAACCTCCAAGTTGATGTTGAACATGGTAAATGGAATTGACTAACTTAACTGATCCCCTGATAAGTCTTGGTGGATCCCCAGGGATCCGCGGAGCACACTTTGGAAACCACTGGCTAGACTATTTTTATGGGATTTTAGATGAGTACTGAGGTTTTCCAGTCGTTACACCATTGAGAAGATAATTCCGCCACTGAGGTCGAAAAAAATCGGCAAGCAAAATATACTCTATCTCGATTTTTAGAATATAGGCTACAAGCCAACGCCGATCCTGTTTTTCTTTATTGCTTAAAATCCTAAAATAGTGGATAGGTGAAAAGTGTCTCTTATTGACGTCCAATGGAAACACAGCATATTCTTCTCGAACAAGTTCTTTTTCGACAATTTACAGCCTTTTCTAGTTCTGAATTGGATGTGGCTAATTGCCAGGATCAACGCTATCAAAAGTGCTTATTTCACTAATTGAACCTGCTGCATTAACGTTTTCATTGGAAGATGCACCACCAGTGTCACTGTTTATATTACTTTCATTAGATTGATTGTACTCACATTTATTTGTAGAAGTGGGGGGTTCTTGAAGGGTCAAATCATCACTTCTCGCAGAATGCTCAGTTACGGGCACTGTTTCATTGATCTTAATATATTTCAACATTGAACCGCATAACTGTTTCTTCAATTGCTCTGTCACCACCCGTTTTTGCCTTTTTAAATGCCCAATTCCAATTTTCTACCTCTGTCACGTTCTCTCTGGGACATTACAATGAAAACATAATGAAGTGAACTTAAAAAAAAAAAAAAAAAAAAGAAAAGAAAAGATAACTCTCTTGGGAAAGTATAACTGAATAAACAAAACTGGAACTTTACCACAACAAGAACGACCTACTTCTCAGTCAGATGTTAACTGTGATACTCCTTGTAACATAAATGTGGCTCATTGTCATTAGTTACTTATACTTATGTCCCGCTTTTAAAAACCTCACATAGATCTGCTCAGCAATGCAAACGTTTCCCCTCCTCCTAATCAAACTAATAACAGATGTGTCTCAAAATTTGGGATCCAAGCACACCCATTATATATGTACTCGTAACTTCCCTATTTTATACAGGAAAAGAAATTATAGTTCTGTATGTTCATATTCTAATGGAAAAGTAGGCCTACTAAAAACTTGCAGTGAGAAAGATGCCATATGCATCTAATCTTCACAACTCTTAGCAGATGTACTGAGCACCCTTTAATGTTAATTAGGTAACAGAGTTGATAGTATTGTGCTCAAAGTAGCAATTTGTTTCAGGAACCCCAGGTTATGCAGGCTCTGTGCAGAGTTTGGTGGAACGAGCTTGTCAAGATGCAGAAATCTATAAAGATAGCAACATTGTGAGTCAGAATACTAGCAAAACCCTTAGAAATATGTGATGCTTTCAGCTTTAAATTATTTGAACTCCATAGAGTTCAGAGCAAAGAATATGACATTTTTTTTTATTTTTACAAAGTCACAGTCTTCGCCTTTATTGTCTATTATTTCCAATAATGGAATAGGTCTTTGTGGATAAAAGTGAATTAGTATTAAGCCATGTTTCATTCATCATTATGTCAATATCGTTAGTATCAGAGTTTTTCTTTTAGTGTGCAGTCATACACAATTTGTGCAATAATAGGACAAATTTTGTTCAGTAGTAATAAATACAACAGAATACATAAAAGCAATGGTCTAATATTCATGAAAATTTACGATGTATAAGTTACTTGATACAATACAAAGTAAAAGTACTGGTAAGGATAAACAATTATTATCATAGCAGAATTATGTAGAAGTCATGTGAAAAATTATCTTGTAAGAGTCATCAGTATCTTAGAACTTTTTATTTTTCCTCCTGCAGGCTGTCTTCTTGACATTTCTCAGCATCGCTGAATATATCAGTAAAGTACTCAATCAGAATCACCAATTTTAAAAATTAAATTCTCTATAAGCAGTAACTGACGAAGTTGACAACCTTGGCCATTGTTGTTAATGCACTCGATTTTTAAATAACAATTATACGTGGTTTAAATCTACAATTTATTGTTTCCATTATTATTTTCCGGAGTCTGGTGTTTCGATTCCATTTTGTACCAGAAAACTCACATCATGAACATTTCATCATACTAACAGTTGGTATCAGCGTACTTTTGGTCATATATCCAATATGTACCAGTGGACGTTTGATCATATGGGCATCTGAAGAAAAAAAATTATGATCTCCTTCTTTGTGTCTAGATGAAGTAACAACATAAACCAGTCATCATAGTTTTGTATTTCACAGGCAGATTGGTGATTCCCTCCATTGAGTGTGGTTCAGGAGGCATATTAATCCTTCTAATATGTAAACCATCTTTTTCAAAGATTCCTTCTTTGGCAATTTTACATTGGTCTCACTACTTCAACTCGCAAGTGCATTTTATACCACTATTGCAGTATTACTACTAGATTCAACTGCCTCTCTTTTCAAACATTCTCTTACCATTGCTGCTCCACAAGAATTTCATTTGGATGTGTTTTTGTGTGTCTAGACACATCCAAATAAAATTCTCAACACACAACTCAATTTCAGAACACACACACTCTTTGATTCCACATTATACTACACAAACACACCCCCACAGGAAATACAAAGAAAAAGTGCCAAGACCAGCACCAACCAGTTCTGAAGATGGCCCATAACAGGTACGGTAAAATTTAACACGAGAAAGACACATAATAAATATTCCGTGTGATATAGTGTTAATAGTTGTGTAATCAAGATGTACAAATATATATATATATATATATATATATATATATATATATATATATATATATAACAAGAATGCCTAAATTTCACATACAAGGAACAATGCCAGAAGACTAGCAAAATGCAATAATCATACCAATATTTAAAAAAAAGAGACAAGAAAGACCTGAAGAATTACAGAGGAACAAGTCTTAGCTGTTTATCTGATGGTTTTTAATCATGTGTTGACATTCCTGAATAAACCGTCTTAACTATAACAACTTGAATTATAACAATGGTTCCATTTTTCCGTCCTCTATCACAATTTAATACGGTATATAAAAATATTCTTTGAGATGGGTGAAAGGACAGAGTTCCCAGCTCAGGAACACATTTCTTTTAAGTTTCCTGCTTAATTTAATAACAGAAATAGTTTCTGGAGATCAGTGTGAAAAGGTGTACTTCTGTCATCTCATTTCTGTCTTGTTGATAATATTTTGAGTTAATGAAGTGGTATTTTCACTGAATATTGAGTTGGCAGATATGGTCTGTTATTAGGATGCAGTTCTGCTGGAAAACATGCACGATGTGCCTTATGTACAGCCCAGGGACATGGGGCCAGAAATCACTGCAGTCATGGCAAGAATTTGCACTCAAGTTCGGGAGATGCTGCCGTCTCATGTAAAATGTGGAGTGCAGGTAAAATATTGTTTTCTTTATTTATTTATTTATTATTTAACCTGGTAGAGATAAGGCCATCAGGTCTTCTCTTCCCCTCTACCAGGAACTTACAACTACAATATTAAGAATACAATTACAATGGAATGCTCTATCTGCAGACTTACTAAAGGCTTTACCAATAACCAAAAATGTATTTAAAAATAGGCTTAAGGACTTTACTAATAGACGGTAGTATATTATGCACAATATTTTGTTGTTTTACAAGTGTAGTGAGTAAGCAGAGAATCATATTAAGCATTTTCTTACTGCGTAGAGTAGGTTTAATTTTTACTTAATTAATAAGAAATTTTCTTTCTTCTTAACTTCTACAATAAACTGTCTAGCCTATATTAATCAGTTAATCTTTTAGTACTTTGATTTTTATTGTATTTGTAAATTTAATATTAATTGTAATTGTAATTAATAATAAGTATGCGACTATTTTACGTTCATGTGAAGAGATTATGGTATGATGACAGGTAATTGAAACGGGAGGCAAGGTAGGTAGGTGTAGAGGTGTGAAGGACTTGGAAAAGGAGAAAAAGAGAATGAAAATTTCTACGTTTGTTAAGTTGTAGCCAGTTTAGAGTTTGGAAGGATGGGGTAATGTGGTCAGTGCGACACACATCGCAGATGAAGCCAACACAAGAATTATGAACACATAATCTTTGCGACTGGTTGACATTGAGGTCAGTCAGTAGAACATCACAATAATAAAGTGGGACATTACTAGTGTTTCCACTAGTATTTTTTTGAGTGATAGCATGAGAAATTTTCGAAGCAACTACTATCAAACTATTTATATTAAGAACTTCTATCTCTGTCTTGTAGTAGAGAATGACATTGCTATGTTATTGGTTCTCACCATATGCAGGAGATTTGCAGCAGAGTATAATAGTGTATTCCGACTTTTTTTTTTTTGTGTTTATAACAGCAAATGAAATTGAGGAAGAGAATTTTTTCCTACAAGATTCTGTTCACTTGTTTGGTATTGTGCCACAGGTTTTGGCAGGTGGAAATAAACAAGCTTTGGCCATTGCTCTAGCTGCTGACCTCCAATTCATTCGTGCAGAAGGCTTTGTTTTCAGTCACATGGCTGACGAAGGTTTTACAGATGCTTGTGCTGGCCCACTGTTGCGGTACAGAACCAACATTAGAGCTGACAACATTCTCGTGTTCACAGACATCAAGAAGAAACACAGGTGACTTATTCGACGAGTTCATGTTAATATTTTACAAACTGTAAATCTGTACCCTATTCAAATTGTAGGGATTGAAGTGATCTTGTGGATGAATTAATATATTCATATATTTTGCAAAAAAGACAAGAGGAAGATTATTGTAACGAACTGATTGTTGCATTTATACATGTTTTGGATTTACTAGGTGCTTAATATGGCTGAGAGAAATGCTCAATATTATGTGTTTGTAGTTGAATTTACATGAAACATGGAAATGTAGTGCATTTGCAGCAGTCATTTCGACAATTTGGAGATAACTGAGGTAGAGGACCAGTTCCAACTAAAAAATATTCTCTCATGGGTAAGGAAATGGAAAGAATCAGGTTCTGTGTTCAATGAAAAGAGAACTGGAACATTAAAAACTGTACACATTCCTGAAAGTATTGAAGAGTGAGAACTGGATTACAGCAAAGTCAAACTTGTTCAGCACAAAGACACGCACTCTCTCTAAATTTATTAAATCACAGCCTATGTCACATACTACATCTTGATCTGTTGTTTCGTCCCTGTAGAATGCAAGTTGTTCAAGAACTGAGTGCTAACGACAAATGAATCGTTCATATTTTTTCCCAAGAAATGCAGGAATTAATTCAATAAAATCCATTGCTCTTGGACGTGCTACTGATGTCTGATGAGGCTAATTTCCAAGTTTCTGGGTTTGTAAACAAGCTGAACTTTCTTTATTGGTCCAATATGAATTCAAGAAATCTCCATGAACAACTGCTGCATTCAGAAAAAGTTATTGTTTGATGCGTTATCAGTGTAGAAGGCATTATTCGTCCCTACTTTTTCCAAGATGCTACAGAACATGCAGTTACTGTTAACTCTGAGTGCTATGTCGAAATAATCCAGAAGTTCCTTCAGCCACGGCCCATACTGCGAGACATGACAGAGTGGGATGTTTGGGGGTAGCTTGATCTCCTGGTTTAGATATGTGGTATGAGCTGCAAGATTCCTTGACCTGTCATATGCTGACTTTTTCTTGTGGGAATACCTAAGGTGAATGGTGAACACTTTGCAGATACTGTTTTGCAACATAAAATGATAATCTATAAGTGACAGCTGTCTTATGATATTGATAATTTTTTTTTTTCATAAGACAATAATTTCATTTTTAAAATATGTAACCTCCTGTGCCTATAATTCTCTGCCTATACCAGGTGATGAATACACATTGTAGTGATTTCAATGCTAATATTTATATATTAAAAAAAAGAGGTACAATAATAATACAAAAATGAAGCCAGGCATTTTCTTTCCATTCTATAAAACAACCATCCACGACAAATTTCATTTAATCCCGAAAAAATAAATAGAGGATAAAATTGAAGGCAAACCATGGAAAATAATATTAAGAATTCCTAAAGGAATTTCACAAACACCATGAAAATCTGCTGTTGTTTTGTATAGATTGGTGACAGGCCATGACTGTTTACCAAGCCATTGTATTGAATATAGAATAGAGTATTCAATACATCTTTCTGTATCCTATGCAGGAGGGAGGGAGGGAATGAACACACACAGATATATATTAACATATTAGCTCTCCTAAGTATTATACAAGATAAAGCTATCTTAGTCTTTTGTTGTAGAGAAAAAAATTCTCTGTGCATTCATACCATTAACAGTAATTTTTTCCTCCGAATATTATCATAAATCTAAAAAATGAATACATAGTATTTACCACTGAAATGAAGAAGTGAATTTCCCTGATTATCTGAAGTATTGAAAATTGTGATGCAGTTTTTACACCTATCTTTGTGAGAAAGGATTTTCATCACTCAATGAAATAAAAACAAAACACAAGAATTGTCTTAATGTATGTATCAATCTTAGACTAAAGTTGAGAAATATTGAGCCAGATATCCAGTAACTGTGCAAGAGCCAACAAGTTCAACCATTTCATTAAAAGTAGTAACATAAATGTATTATATTCAGGGTGACCAGATTATGAAACTGAAAAACCGGACACATTTTTTAGTGTGTCATTTTCTTCAGCACATCCTCCCCCCTCCAGAAAATAAATTTCAAATTATAACATTCACATAACGTCAATATTACCCTCAAGTGTATTTTTCAGAATCATGGATTTGTTTCAGGAGCTTCTGGTTTTTCATGAGATAGTCGTAAAATTCTGAACATGTATTACTGAAGTGTGTTTTAACAACTAGTACAGCCTTTGGAGTTTCTACATTAAGACGACTTTTTTCCTCGGACCAATACATATTCATAAGACTGAAGATGTGCTCAACAGATGTAGTGGTCCCAAGAACACTCAATACAAACTCTACCATTTTGGAAACATTGTCAACATTGATGTGAGATTCTCTACATGAGACACTGTAAGTTTTCTTGCAGTCCAGTCCTCAATGTTCTGGTGGATGATGTTTCGTACATGTAAAAATTAATCAAACAACACATTATTATTTAAACATATCACAGATCCATAGTTCGAAAAGAGAGCAAGTGAACCTTCAACATCACTCCATTCAGGAACTTTTCTTAAACAGACCTAAGATACTTTCTTGATTACATCAGTATGGCGACACCAATTTCTTATGTATTCAACACAATTGTTGAAAACCAATGCAGTAGCGGTGAAGAAATTTTGCTTGGAGATGAGTCCTTCTTCTTCTTCTACTTCTTTGAGAATGTTCCTGACACTTGAGGCGACAAATCTATTTGCTTTTCAGCAGATAAGAGTTTTACAAAGGTTTTCAATCACACCAGAAACTTCAATCAAAGAAAGTTCTTCTGATGGCATTTGTCGTATAGTTCTATCATAAACATCTAGTTGGTCAGCCAGGAATTTCAGCCATAATAAAGAAGTTCTGTCCGAAAAGAAATCTTTGAGAATGCGTGGGTCACTTCTCAGTTCACATAAAGTATGATTTCAAACCATCAAACATAGCAATGACTCTCTGAAGTGCAGGAAATAAAGACATCCATCTAATTTTGGCGTGGCTCAATAAAGATCTGTACCCAACCTCTGCAAATTTACAGAATTCCTTCAGAGACTCAGTGCTAACTATGCAGATATCAAAGTACTTGTAGATCTTGTGAGGATAACTTCAACATCTATTGGAAGACAATCTGCAGCTGTCTGGATGCTATTAAGTAGCACATGTGCACCACATCCAGCTCCCAATATATCTTTTGCAGGTTTGTTTTGCAGCCTTACAAAGACATTATTTTTTCCATTTCGGTCTATGCCACCAAAATGAGTGTTTGTGTTGTCTGCTACGAAATCAATTACTTTCTCAACCAGATTGTATTCAGTCAGTATTTTCTCTATGTACTCAACTTGGGTTTCTGAACACTCATTTGGAAGATTTGTTAGTTCGATTAATTCAGTAATGATACCTTTTCTAGGATCAAAATAACGCACAATTACTGGAATTATCTTCACTGCGTGGTTAGAGGTGTCTATTAGCATTGATTATACTTACATACTTATGGCTTTTAAGGAACCCAGAGGTTCATTGCCATCCTCACATAAGCCTGCCATCGTCCCTATCTTGAGCAAGATTACAATCATATCCTACCTCCTTCAAATCCATTTTAATATTATCCTCCCATCTACATGTCGGTCTCCCCAAAGATTGTTTTCCCTCCAGCCTCCCAACTAACCTATATATACTTCACAGAATTTAAATGCATTATACGAAGTAAAGATAAAGAGCTGTAAACTTGGGGGGGGGGGGGAGAAGAGGGAACATAATATAGGATTTAAATGGGGATACAGACTTTCAGCATTCTTGATACCAGTGTTTTATTTTTAGCATGCTATATATATACTTATGCATTGGTGAAATAAAGTGGAAGATTTCGGTGTTAAATCTGCCACTATTTCGGTGTTTATTTCGTGAAATAAGTTGTGAATTTAGTGGGTATTTCGTGAAATAAGTTGTCAAATGTTTTATGTTATGTTTAATATAAAACTTTTTTTATTTATACATGTCACATATCAGCATTACCAAAATATAAACTAAGCATGGTTTCTACATTGTTCACACAAACATTTGTGTGACAATCTATATTTTCGTGTGAACTGAAAAACCTCTCTGACTCCACATTAGATGTTGGGAACCACAATTTCTGCAAAAAATTCACATCAAATTCATTGTGGTCCTCTACTAATCTCCCCAAAATCTCTTTACATCAAAATATAGCCTCCGGTGATAGTTTCCAGTGCATAACATAATGCAACAAAAATACATAAAACATTCTTCAATCTTTGCTGCAGTCAACTACAGAAATCAATCTTTTTTCGATAGCCATAGAAACAGTAAGAGTGTACATAACATCCATAGAGAAAAATAATATAGAAATACTGGCATTACCAAGTGATTGACTTTCATTCAATCATAGTGTTCTGCCCAAGGGCAGGTCTTTCACTGCAAACCCAGCTTTCTCCAATCTTTCCTATATTTTGCCTTCTTGTTATTCTCCGCATATGATCCATATAAATCTTAATGTGTTTATCACCTGATACCTTTTTTCTCTGTTCACCATTTCTTCCAGTGCATGCTTCAATAGGAAATTTCTTCTTAGCCAGTGACTCGACCAATTCCTTTTCCTTTTCCTGATCAGTTTCAGCATCATTCTTTCTTCACCCACTCTTTCCAGCACAGCTTCATTTCTTATTCTCTCCGTCCATTTCACACCTTCCATTCTTCTCCATATCCACAATTTAAATGATTCTATTCGCTTCTCTTCACTTCGTCGTAATTTTTTACATTAGTGAATATAATTTTGGTGCATCTTTGATAGTATTTGCTATAGAGGGTATATTTCGTTGTTATATTTTGCACAATGATCCAAATTTCGCGAGTTTGTTTTGCTTATATATGGTATTTTAGGAATCTAGAAGGATAAAGGTAACAAAGAAAGTGTTTGTGAAAAACTTTGCGCATATCACTATTACCAAAAAATACAATCCCTTCTTACACATTAAACTACTGACTAGATTTTGTTCATATTTAGTATTAATAAATAAATTTCTCTGAGAAGTGCGTAATACACATTTAAGGATATTACTTTAAGGCATATCAACACTTTGAAGCCCAGTGTAACAATTTTTTATACCTAAGAAGTAATGACGAATAAAGTAATGTTTTCTCTGGGGGGGAAGTATATGTAATGCTTATACACAAGCAGTCTTCCCACTTTTCATGAGCTGTTGTGGCACAGTCACTTTTAAAGTACCATCTCCCACTACTCTAATTTCTTCCCTTTCTACCACTTTCTGCACTCTGTTTGCAACATTAAGATGCTGACTGCAGCTATCGTTATTTGAGTGGAAGAAAGATTGAAGGGAGGGAGGGAGAGAATTGTAGTTATACCCTGCACTGTCTCTATTTGTTGTGTGAACAGTATATGCCATGAAACAATAGCAGACTAGGGCAAAATGAAGGTAGATAACCAAGAGAGTTCTTTGAAATGCAGTACAGTAGTTATATTTTAATGTCAGTACTGGATGAGAAGAAACTGCCTACTGAAGGATGCACTGGAAGAAATGGTGAATGGGAGAAGAGTTCGGGACAGAAGAAGATATCAGATGATAGGGGACATTAAGATATGTGGATCATATGCGGAGACTAAGAGAAAGACAGAAAATAGGAAAGACTGGAGAATGCTGGGTTTGCAGTGAAAAACCTGCCCATGGACTGAAACACTTATGTATAGTATATTGTTGTTTTCTAATGCCAGGCGTTTGACAATGAAGTCATTTTAACTCTTGCACTCCAATATTTTTCAAAGATATTGTCATGGTCAGCCATGATGCACAGATTTTGGGGTGTTCCGAATCCATTTCGTTGAGTTAAATGGCAAGTTGTAGCTGATTTAAGTGAACACCATATTTTAACGTTTTGGTGGCTACTTCATCCACACACAACCCCCAGAATGTATGGAGGACCACACCTGCTGTTGGTTGACGGGTCTACTAGACCTAGTTTTTTTTTAAGTAGGTTATTTTACGACACTTTATCAACAGCTTAGGTTATTTAGCGTCTGAATGAGATGAAGGTGATAATGCCAGTGAAATGAATCCGGGATCCAACACCGAAAGTTACCCAGCAGCTAGACCTAGTTGGGAGATCTTGTTGATCACCAGCTTTCCCTCCTTAAGCCACTAGAGGACGATTTTAGTGCCATAGCAGGTCATCACTAGGAACAGAAAAGTAGAAAGAAAGGGTAGGAAGGAAAGTGAAATGAATCCCTAGGCCTCGAATGCTCTAATACTGTCGGGTCGAAGAAAGTAAGAGTTCAGTCAGAGGACTGGATAGGAAAAGGTAAAGAGGGAATTAGCTATTGAATAGAGAAAAATTATACCAAATACGGTCATTAACTCATCAAGCTGACCAGTGCTGATGAATAGCCCCTCCCTTTAGTTCAGCTTGTAAAATTGTGCTTACTAACAGCTGCACCACGGGAAGGTAGGGATGGGACATTGGGTATTTGTCCAGGTTGGTTCCTTAAAACCTTCAATGGGAAGGATTAATGGCTCTCCCCCCTGTATTCGACAAATACCGTTTTGCAGCCATGTACAGTATGTATGTAGTAAGTATGGGATGAATGTGGTCGTTAAATTAATGAAGTTATAAACTGAAGAGTATATGTGATCCGTTATTTTATTGCTTTCTTCATCTTTTCTCTTTTAAAAAAATGTGGTTTTAGTGTCTGAAACAGAAGAATTTGGACGTTTACATAAATAGGCCTACTAAGAAAATACAATAAATGTTATAAAATACCACTCTTAAAAATTGTGGCTGATAAATCATGCTCAGCAATGAAGAACTGCTTTTTAATCCAATGTAACTTCTTCAAATACACTGGATGAAATGTTACCGCTACCATTTCCCAGCATCTGTATGTCATTGCTGCTTTTAGTGCCCATGCTATCACAGCAGACATAAGCTTGCAAGAAACAGCCAAGGCTGCCGAATTCTTCTTATCTGACGGAGTGATAGTAACTGGAGTGGCCACAGGTGACCCAGTGGATGAACATCACTTTCAAGGTAGGTAAAAGATTTAGTCTAGAAATCTGTCCCACTATTCAATTGGCTTCTTCTTGAAGTGTTAATGAGTCCTATATAGCAGAGTGGCTAATTGACAATCCATTGACAACAACCACTTTTGCAATCATGCAAATTCACTCCCCCCCCCCACCTCTCTCTCGATAGAGGGTAGCACACTCAGGCATTGCAATACTTCTCTGACAGATGGCCAGCCTGTCACAGAAGTTGAGGTGACAACAAAATGATGTTGTGAAGGACTGCAGGATTGGGAAGAAAGCAGGTCATGGCCCTTTTGTAATTGATACTATTCCATTTGCCCGGAGAGACTATGGAAGCGACAAGAAACCCAAGTCAGGATAGCTGATTGCAGACCTCCTGAATACAAAGTGGACATAGAGTATTTACTACTACAACACTGTGCAATTATTACAAACAATTATTTATGTATAAAAATTAAAAATGATATAAAATGAAAAAATAAAAAATCTGAGTGAATGTGTATGTTTGCAGATGCATCAGATTGCTCTAATTTAGACATATTTATCATTCATAGCGTAATTTTTATCTCTACATTAGGTCTCACAATGAATTCTTGGACATCAGAAAGGAGGCCTTGGCTCTGAAAAAACCAGACTTAAAATCCATTAATGAAGGTCGTGTAATAACCTACCACATTAGCTTGGCCGCAAAAATCAATTTGAACACATTACATAAATATATAATTCACTAATTGTATTATACATAATTTGTATTTTATTATTATTATTACTATTATCACTTGAATAAAACCAATAGCTATTGTATTCCACCATGCGAGCAGATGCACTTATTTCGATTTTTCACCCAATCACTTCAGTTTGAGAACTAACTGTTAAACCTACCAAGTAGAATGAAAATGGTTTGTAGATTCGTTGCCTGGAGTATGTTACCGTTAAATTCCCTCTTTTGTGTTGAAATATGTGGAGTTGTTTCACAAACACATTGTGTTTATCTTCATACAGGCCGAAAGCAATGTTCTCAAGAGGTTGTCAAGCTATTAACTGGTAGGCAAAAGTAAGTTTTGTCAGTCTCAACGTAATTATATAAATAAGAGATAATAAAAGGTTTAAGTATGTACAAAGTACTTCCACAAAAAAACTAGATATCATTTGCTGTTAAAAAATACACAATTTTTTGTGTTTATCACACAAATTAAGACTTTCACAAGAAAACGTAAAATTTGCGTGAAATATAGAGTGTATGTTTGAATAGAAATGACTGCCTGGCATATAATCTATGAATCTGATTTCTTAAGCCTTTGAAGGTATCAATTCTTTGGGACTGAAATTACCATCAAGAAAGAGAAACTTTGAGTAAATTAATATAAATGTCCTTAGGCCTTTCCAGTTACCATCAGTGTCTAATAAGTTTCTATTTATTGGACTTAGGGTTTATTTCATTGCTGTTAATAAATAAAGAATTCACATTTGGAATATTAGCTCATCTTCGTCTTCAGATGAAAAAAATTGGTTATCCCACTTGTTGGGGTTGTTACAAACAATTAAATCTGTTTGAGACTTACTTCATTCACATTCATTAACAACACTGGAAAAAGTTCCTCTTCTTAACAATGCATCGTTGCTTTCTCCCTCTTTTAGTTAACTGCCTATTGGGTTCAGTATTATGTGCGGGATATTTGTTTGAAATGTGATTAATATGGGTAAATTTAGTTCCTAAATTATTTATTTCGTAGCACCTACATTATTTTGCATGGATGGTCCACAATTATGTCAAAGTACATGCTTCAGCCAACATAATAGCCTACATATCGACGGTTCAGAGCAATATTATCATTACGCTGACTAGTCTATATGTACATTATTGCTATCCATTTTCTTTCCTTTATTCTTTACAGCCAAATTAATTTAATATATTCCTGTGTGCAAATTTCACATTTAATTGGTAAATGAAATCTAAATATTCAGTGAAGCAATCATGATCTGTTCTCTATAAAAATGTTACATGGCAGTTCTTTATGGAGTCAACAGCAGTTATAATTGACCTAGTATGTTTCATGATTTTTTCAATTTAAATTCTTTTTACTCTCATGTGTGCAGCCTTTTTACCTATTTCTTAACCTGTTCTTTTAATATGTTTTCTATTGATATGTTGGTTGATCCCATAGATCCTTGCACCCCTATATAATATAACATCAAATTTATGTTAAATAAATATTCAAATAAATTCGTCTGAACCTCAAGGCTTGATTCGTCTGACACATATTATACTGATGATGCAGACTACTCACTTTGCTTTCAGAAGTGCAGCAGTGCACACAACTTCCTGTTTTGATTGGTTCGGGAGTGACAACAGGAAATGTGGACAGATATATGGATGCTGATGCTGTAATTGTCGGCACTCATTTCAAAGATAACCAAAGGTGAATAGCAATTAATATGCTGAGATTACTGAACTGAGAAAACAGATTTATCTCTGTAGATTTGCCTCCTGGCAGATCCCACTCGTAAAAAGGAAAACTGATTGATGATCTTATTTTTATCTGCTCGTAAATGTAACATGAATTGCTCACACACAAAATAATCAAAAGTGTATGTTTTATAAATAAACACGAGAGTAGTAATGGTAGCAGTACTTCATGCATAGATGCTACATTCGTAGTTAAGGAAGTAATAGAAAAGATGAAAGAATTCAACTGTCCACTTTATTTATTATTTTTAGAATTTGAAAAAGTATATGACCGAGTAAAGACGCAAAAATTATGGAAAGTTCTGGAATACTATGAAGTCCCCAATAATTTAATAAATGCCATAAGAAGTCTTTATGAAACAACTTTAAAATAAATCAGGGGTTCAGACAAGGTTGTGGTCTCTCACCTTTATTTTATATCTGGACAAAATAATTAAAGAATGGAAATCATTAAAAACCCCCAGGAGTATACATTGATAAAAACACAGTATTACAAACAGTCATTTTTGCAGATGATCAAATATTGATGGCAGAAAGTGAAGATGATTTGCAACGATCTGCTTTTAAACTGCAATCTATTCTTAGAAACTACAACACAAAACTTTCAGAGGATAAAACTAAGTCAATGACAATAACTGGAAAACACTTTGAGTTAAAATACTGATAAATGACAAAATTATTGAACATGTAACAGATTTTGTATACTTGGGAAATCATATATATCTCAATTTGAAAACCAAAAAGATGTTCAGAAAAATTTAGTAAAATATAACAAATTAAATGGCGTGTTGAAGGGAAATTTTGGAAAATATATGAGAAAAGAAATTCAAATTAGATACCACAATGTTATTTCTGAACCAGCTTTTATATAAGGAAGTGCTGTTGGATTCCCTGGCAACATGATAAACACAGAATTAACTGTTCACAGATGAGATTTCTATGCTCATTAAGTGGAGTGACTTTATGAGATAGAATTAAAAGTGAATTAGAGAAAAATGTCATGTCGAAGAAATGGTAACAGAAATAAAAAATACCAGTCCAAATGGAGTCATCACGTTCAGAGGATGCCATTTAACTGCTTACCTAGCAAAATATTAAATTTTAAACCAAAAGGAACCCGAAACATAGAAAGATCACTTTGGCAATGGACAGATCAGTTTTTGTAGTCGCAGAATGGACATCGGTTACTCAGAACTGCAAAGAGGAGAAGAAAAAGTAGTAGTAGTAGTAATAATAATAATAATAATAATAATAATAATAAATAATGACAGCTGTAAGCAGTATGGGATGAAGATAAATGCAAACAAGACAAGGCTATGGTTATCGGAAGAAAAATGAAGAAGGTAAATGTGCGAATTTCAAATGATGCAGTAAAGCACGTAGACAGCTTCAAATACTTTTTTTTTTTAACAATTTATTGATCGATCAGCGCATTTAGCGCTATACAGATCATTTATAAAATATATAAATACAATATATGACACTGAATTGAGGGCAGCCTAGATTGGGCTCCTCAATGAACAAAAATAATTGTTAATAAATAATTATTTACATAGGTTGATGTGATGATAAATTTTGATTATAATATGAGGTCCATTGGAAGTCGGCTCTTGATTCTGGTGGGAAATGTGGACTTCCTTCCGAGAGAGTAATGGATGGCGTCTGGAACATTTTCTAGGTTGTTATAGAACTTCTTAGCTTGTGAATGAATAAACCGTTTGATTGTGTCAATACCAGTTTCTCTGTTTAGTTGGCTGTTACAGACAAACCAAGGAAAAATGAGTGAAATTCGTAGGACTTTATTTTGAAATGACTGGATGTGTTTAATTTCACTTATTGCAGCTCCTCCCCAGACAGGACAGGCATAAAGCAGTAGAGGTCGTAATAGAGATGTGTAAAGTAGCATGCAATTTTGTAGCTTTAGAGATGATTTCTTGTTGAGGAGCGGATATAATTTAGCGAGTCTTGAGTAGGCCAATTTAAGTTTGTTGTTGATGTGATGTTTCCATGACAGACGGCGATCTAAGTGCACTCCAAGATATTTTACAGCTTCATCCTTTGGTTTCCATGGTATCACGTTGGTTGAAAGATTTATGCATGGAGGATTAGCAGGACGACACAAAGTAAATATCATTGCTTCGCATTTATTGTAGTTCAGTGCAATGCGCCAATTTTCAATCCAAGGGCATATGATGTTTAAGGCTTCCTGAAGGTGATTTGAGGTTAAGTTAATGTTGCGATGGGTTGCATAAATAGCTGTATCGTCTGCATACATAGCAATTTGTGCAGTTGGTGTTGCAGGAATATCCGAAGTATATACATTGAATAATATCGGACCTAAGATAGAGCCTTGTGGAACACCAGCACTAATGGGTCTAACAGAGGAGTGAGTACAACCCACTCTGACTGAGAATGTGCGATTTGACAATGTGGGTGTGTGTCGTTATTGAGTTCCCACGTTGGATGCCATTTGAGGGTGAGTGGTTATTGTGACCACACGTTGGGCGCCATTTGAGGGTGGGTGCGTCTCGATGTTGCGTGAGATTCACTCAGGGTAGCCGAGGTACGGTTGTGGTGTAGGTTGATGTCGGGAATAATACCAAGCCGGCTACTTAAATAAAAGGCAGCGTAAACTTCAAAACTATAAGTTTATTGTCGTATCCACTTGGTAAACCCTAGAATATGTATTTCCGGCTGACATATAATTCAATCGTTGGTCGCACTTCTGTATCGACTCTATGGCGGCTCTGAATAAGCTCTATCCGATACTACAAATTCAATACTCCGTCCAGTACACTATGACACGAAGCGAAATAGTAGTCCTGTCGACACCAAACGAAGTAGTTATTCTGCCCTGTATGTAGGGCCGCCGACACGATGTAAAGTTGTTTTGATGATCTCCGCTCCGAAGCGGAATAGTAGTCCTCATCTCCGCTCCCCGTCACCCTTATTTATAAAAACCTATCCTACGCTAAAACTAACTATCCTATTGGTTAAAAACTACGTCACTAACTGGCCTAAAATCTATTCCCTATTGGTCCAAAGTGACCTCATAAGCTGGACCAATTATTGGGCGCGAAATATGTCATCTCTAAATTTAAACTTTGGATTTCCCATAACATCTAATTAGTTTGTATATCTCACAAGAATACCCGTTCTTTGGAAAACCCAAGCTTGGCAGTATCTTTCCCACGGGTCTAGTCCGACTCCGGCTTTTATGCTTCATCGAGTCTATACGAAACCCCGCTCAAGGTGGCCCTAAATCTGTCCGATGCTGACAAGTGACGAAACACCTGTGTGGGGAAGCTAATTCTAACGAAGTCGCCAGAACATCCCCGCGAATACATGTAATAGAAATATGGAGATATCACTTCGCTAATAAATCGGTCTCTCCCTCTCCTAATTACTGCTTCAACAAGGAACTAGTCATTATGTTGGATAGGTAGTCTGGAACGCCAGACTTGTGTAATTTGTACCGAAGACCTTTATGCCAAACTCGATCAAATGCTTGAGTGAAGTCAAGAAATGCGACTGCAGTCTGTTCTTTGTTTTCAAAGCTCTGTGCAATTTGTTCAGTGATACAAAGCACTTGATGGTTGGTAGAATGATTTTGACGAAAGCCAAACTGATATGGAGGTTTTTATTTTTATTTTAGTAGGTTATTTTACGACGCTTTATCAACAGCTTAGGTTATTTAGCGTCTGAATGAGACGAAGGTAATAATACCTGTGAAATGAGTCTGGAGTCCAGCACCGAAAGTTACCCAGCGATATGGAGGTAGGATGGATGCTTGAAGTAGAAACGTATCCAAGCGTTTCAGCAAAACCTTTTCAAAGACTTTGGATATAGTTGATAAAAGACTTATGGGACGGTAACTTGTTGGATTTGAAGCAGGTTTTCCAGGTTTATGAATTACAATTATTACTGCATGTTTCCAAATATCAGGGAAATATTCCAGACGAAGTAGAGCATTGAATAATGAAGCTAAGTTTGCTAGACCTTTAAGAGTAAGATACTTCAATACAAAGTTTGGGATGAGATCGTATCCAGGAGATTTCTTTGTTGGAAGTTTCTGAATTATTGAGTGGATCTCATTTGGCGAGGTGAAGTTTACAGGCAATGGTGCTGAAGGATAATTATTCGGAAAATGTTCTATTTCTTCGTTGAATTCTTTATTCTTGATTGGGTTTGGTATGAAAGAGACTTGAAAGTTGTCTGCGAAAATTTCACACTTTTCATTGTCACTTGCATATTGACAACCGTCTTGTTGTAAAAGTGGGATTACACATGGCTCTTTCAATACTCTCTTTCCAAAGGGAGGAATCTTCTGGAGATAAAGTGGATAGATGGCGTTGATAAGATATGAATCGGTGTTCGTCCAATAATTTTTTTACCTCTCTGGTTAGTTGATTTAGGCAGTGATGCTGCCATGGTTCTCTATTTTTTTGCCAGAATCGACGGGTTTGATGTTTTTCCTTTATAAGCTGTTTTATTTTGAAGGAAGAGTTTCGTGATAAGATTTTCTATGTACCCATCTTGTCGGAACTGTTGCTGCTTGAATAGATGAAGTAATAGCATCAGTGAAAGTACGAACTGCTGCATCAGCATCAGTGATCGTTTTCAAGTTATTGGTGTGCTGCAAAACATCATCTAGGTTTAATTGAAAGTTGTTCCAGTTTTTATTACCCTCGATAAGTCGATTGGGAGGAGGGCGAAGCATAGGGTTGTTGTCAAATGAAATCAGAACAGGACAATGATCGGAGTCTAATTCATGTAATACACGCATGTTTGAGGCATTCTGAATATATTTGTGCAAAGCTATGTCCACTATATAACGGTAATATGTTGTGTCGATAGAACGTGGATTCCAAAGGTGCATCGATATTAATAGAGTTTTCTTCTGAGATAGTAAACGTCTTCCATTAGGTGTGGTTACACGACATCCCCATATTTGATGTTTACTATTTAAGTCTCCTAAAAGTATTTTTGGTGTAGTATTAGAAAAAAGATTAACATCTTGAGAATTCAAACGTACTTTTGGTGGTTTATATGCTGAAATTATAGTAAACTGTGGAAGGTTATGTGAAGTTATCTTAATAGCACAGGCTTCTAAACAGTTCAGTTCTGGCAGAAGTATTGAGTGATGCTGTATATTTTTCCTAATTATAACTGCCACACCACTAGAGGGTGGTGAATAAGACGAGTCTCAGTAACACATGCTACAGCTACATTGTGTCGAGAGAGAAATTCTAAGAAAGCTCCTCGCTTAGCTTTGATTCCATTTGCGTTCCAGTTTAAAATAATCAGTTCAGAGAACATTTTATTGACATTAATGTTCATTATTGAGAAGGCCTGTGACAAGTTGGAGGAGGTAGGTGTGGTTTCAGGGAAGTTATCACTAATTGAATTAAGTTTCCAATAACATCTGTAGCAGGAGAGGTATCTCGAATTGAAGTATTGGTAACATTTGTTTTAATAGGTACTGAGTATGGCCAAGAAGGTTTAGATGGCGAGGCAGAAGGAGAATTTGCTGTAAGATTAGGAAAATTTTGCAAATTTAAGGTTGGCGGTGATGTTGAGAGGTTTTGCTGTGGAGGATTTGAATCAGACTTTTTCTTTAAACCAAGATAATAACTACAATCCTTAAAATTTGCTGAGTGTGCTCCTCCACAGTTTATACATGTTGGTTCGGCTTCTCTAGGTTTAGTGCATTCAGAAAAGTGATGATTTTGAGGACACTTCACACAGCGTGGTGTGAGATGGCAAAAGTTTTTAGTGTGACCATAACGCTGACATCTTGTACACTGAGGAATGTTTCAAGGTTTTCGGCAATATTCTACTCTAATGAGAGCATGTTGAATTTGTTTTATATCAAAAATCTTCTTACCCTGTTCATTGTTGTCCATTTCCACTGCACAGAGCGGCATAGGTTGTCTGTCTCTATAGAAAAGCCTGGTAACTTTAATAACAGGCAGGTTGAAGGATTTAAGCTCCAAGATAACATCATTATCTGTTAGAGAATGAGGAACATTGCGTAAAACGACTTCCAGTCTCTTGGTATCTGGATTATGAAAAGTATGATAAGGGAGCTGTGATTCTTCTAAGAATTTTGTAACTAAACGAAAGTCAGCAGCAGTAGTAGTATTAATTTTTAAGACATTGTTCTGTTGTGTTGAATACTCATTGGAAACAATGGAATCTATGTCGCATATTATCTGCTGGTAATTATTTACTTCGTGAAGAAATATTGGTGGTACTCTGATTTTGGGAGTAGGCCTAGTAGAGGTTGATTCTTGTGTTGATGCTGGAGTCACATTATCAATTTCATCATCCATCTCCTCAAGAGGGGAGAACTTGTTATGGATGGTAGTTAGATCAACTACATATTTAGAATTTTTTTTAGAAGCTGGAATTGTTTGTTTTTTATTTGGTGTGAAAAAACTTTCATCAGAATTAGAAGAATTATTTCAGTTATTTCTTCATATTGTGTTTTGTGACTAATTTTGAAGGCTGTATCAAGGAACGTGATGTAGAAGAGTTAACTGGAGGGCCTTGATTTGGGAAGGATAATTGGCCTTCGTCTTGATGTGATTGCATATTGAAGGCTATGCAACTTCTTTTATTTTATGATAAAAACAAAACACTACCGGTATCTGTTTCAGATAACCAAATTGTACGTATTTAACTTATTAAATATTATATTATTTGAGTAAAACAAATGTTCCTAATATTTCCACACTTTCAGCTGTCAATAATATAAATAAAGTTTAAATTCACTTACGAACTTTGCTGGATGTAGTTATAAGCACTTAAATAATAATATCACCATTGAACACAAACTTACTAGTTTCATGACCCACTCCATCCTTCATATACTTGGGGTGTACTGTAAGAAATAACATGAGCTGCTGCCAGGAAGTTAAAAGAAGGACGACAGCAATGGCAAAGGAAGCTTTTAATAGAAAAAGGAGCATCTTCTGCTGACCTCTAGAAAAAGAACTAAGGAAGAGACTAGTGAAGTGTGACGAAGTGAAGAAAAGCGACTAGAAGCATTTGAAATGTGGATATGGAGAAGAATGGAGCATGTAGATGAAGTAAGAATGATGCTGAAACTGATCAGAAATAGAATAAGGAATTGGCTGAGAATAAACTGCCTACTGAAAGTTGCACTGGAAGGAATGGTGAACGGGAGAAAAGTCTGGGATAGATATCAGATGATAGACGACATTAAGAAATATGGATCATATGCAGAGACTAAGAGGAAGGGAGAAAATAGGAAAGATTGGATATTGCTGAGTTTGCAGTGAAAGACCTGCCCTTGGGCAGAAACTACAAATAGTAATAGTAATAATAACAATTATCCCCCCCCCCCCGCAATTGTATCTGGCTTACAAACCAAGATTTTCTACTCACTGTTGCTCCCCAAATTCATCATAGTGCTGAGTCCTAGGTGATGTCTTAGAATATGTGGCTATGGTGTGGGATCCATGTATCACATAACCTGCCGCAAATCAAACCAGTTCCTCTGGTGAAAAGTTATAAACTGAAGAAATATGAGACTGAATCATGTCTCACTTATTGCAATTTCAGACCACTTAAATGGACTCAGAAAACTCAAAATCATCTTTACTAAAAGGTAAAAATAGAAATTACATCTCAAAGTATAACTTGTTGCAAAGAAAAATTATAATGGGCAGATATGGAAGAACTAACCAAAAGGAGGAGAGGATTACCAAAGCATTTTATATTTGCATTCATAGGCTGGCATATATTACTCTTTTGTACAGAAATTATACCCGATTACACGAAAAATCAGACTATAATAAATCGTGTCTGAAAACATACCTCTTTCATAGGGAAAATTGATCGAACATTGTTACTTATGAATTTATCAATATTAGTCAATCTATGCTGGTTTTCAGAAAATGAAATAGGATAATTCTATATATATATAAATGGGAGAAGAGTTCAGGGCAGAAGAAGATATCGATAGACGACATTAAGATATATGGATCATATGTAAAGACTAAGAGGAAGGTAGAAAATAGGAAAGATTGGAGAATGCTGGGTTTGCAGTGAAAGACTTGCCCTTGGGCAGAACACTTATGTGTATGTATGTATGTATGTATGTATATATATATATATATATATATATATATATATATATATATATATATACCTTCAGCACAGCTGAGGGACACACATAGTGTGTGTGTGTGTGTATATATTTTTTTCTGCGGTGATAATTTTATCAAGGACAGTGAAAACAAATCAAACATATATATATATATATATATATATACACACACACACACACACATATCTATATATATACATATCTATATATCAGGCGTTTCAGACCACACATATCAGCCTTTTTTCTCGAAAACTATGTGATACTGGTTGTTCATAAAAAAAATGTTGATAACCAAAATCTATGTAAAGAATCAATTGGTGGCAGTACCATTTCCTGTAAAAAAAACCGGAAGTAGTGGTACCTGTGGTCAACTTCGAAATTTGAAATGAGAATGTAGGTAATTGAAGGTGCCATTGGAAACTGCTTTTAAAAAGAAACAACTTTTATTGAAACTTTTTTTTCCCAACTTTTTTGTTTGCTCACAAAGCAACAAAAATGATATTTTCTGAGAAATGTTGTATGTTGTTTATGTATGTACACTTTTCATAGTAAGTGCTCGAAATGTACGCCATCCTCCTAACATCCGTGATTGCACGGAGACCTTCAGCACAGCTGAGGGACACACATAGTGTGTGTGTGTGTGTGTATATATATTTTTTTCTGCGGTGATAATTTTATCAAGGACAGTGAAAACAAATCAAACTCCAAACTCATAACAAGTAATTGCAATGAAAATAAGTAAAAAAAAATGGCAGTGTAGATAAATAAAACCCTACATTTTATCCAAAACTATGAGCAATAATAATTTATTACTTTTTTTTAAAATGGCGTAAATGTGAAATATTTATGCTTTTCTTTCTAATATTTGACTCTTCTTCTCTCTCTTCTAGGTGGCAAAATAGCGTTAATCATTCCCAAGTTCTTCGATTCATGGATAAAATTCACAAGTTAAGAAACAGTTGAAATGTAGCAGTTGAGCACCATGATCTACACACTTAGAACTGGGATGATTTCTGTCCACGTCTCATGAACTTGAAGTACTTATTCAGATTGGGAAATACTGAATGATGCTTCTATATCAATTGGAACAGAGTACTGCATCAGACATCAGTACTGGTACTGCATACAGTACCATTTTTAAACTTACAAGCAGCCCACACATTGCAATGACCATTTTTGGGTAATAAAACATACATGTATCACAAATCTTAAAAATAATAATAAAAATCGGCAAATTGTTAAACCATGTGTTTTTCAAGTTCAGATAACCAATGTTTTTCGTCATTCTAGTACAAAGAAGTAATTGAAGACATTATTACAAAAACAGCCCTAGTCATTTTTAATGAAATTGAGTTACGGACACATTTGCTACTATTTCAAATGTTTTGTATTTATTTTTATTGTTCTTCTCAAAAGTATCAATTTTGACAAGAGTTGTTTTTATAATAATGTCTTCAATTGTTTAGTTGTTGTTCAGTGTGATCATACCAAGAGTATACACAGGGTTGGTCATAATTTTTACCTAGAAAAACCCATGCAAACACACTTGGCTATTATAAATTCTTTGATTATTCATTTCTCCAAGTATTCCACATCAATAATTTGTGTGCTCATTAGTTGTCCCCGAACAGCAAGCAATCTTACGTGGATTATAAATCAAAGAACCCCTAATCGTATTGGTGAGGATTGTTATGTTCCCTCATATAATTGAGGCAGTCAAAAGCAAAGGTGTGTACGTGCACTTATGTTATTTTCCATAAAATGTAATTAAGCATTCGTAAATTCCGTGAAGTTTTAATTTTAAATGTTAATGTACGATGTGGTTAAAGATATATCCCTTTACTACTGAAATTTTAAATGCTTTAGTTTACTCTGGATGCACTCAAATATTTTTTTTTTTTAGAAATGTCACTTACACCCATTTGCTTCTAACCGCCTCAATTGAAAACTTCACATACTGTAGCTGTACTTGATGGTGAAACATCAGAGGACAGTGACCAGTGGAAACAAACCAGAAATACTGAAAAAACGGTAGGTGATTGTAATTCAACTCCTGACTTATTATCTAAACAAAACCATTTTTCTTTAAATTAATAATTGATATAGTTTTGAGTTAATTTCTTTGCACTCAAAAGAGAACATTTTCTTTAATATTATGATTACAGTTGTTTCAATTATTATTAATATTAAGTGCCTTTCCACAGAATTCATGAAGGAAATGTACGAGGGCTATTCATAAAGTAACTTCCGTTTATTTTTTACAAACCTGTGAATGACATTACAGAATTGGGTTACAATACGTTTCAAAGTATACACTTTAGTTTATTTTTCCACATTGTTTCCAGTCACATTGAGATACTTGTCGTAGCGTTTGACGAGCTTTGAAATTCCACAATCGGCCGCCTGCGATTGAAGCCAACCTACAACGCTGGTTTTCAATTCTTCGTCATTGTCAAAGCACTTTGAGCCAAGCTACGTCTTTATGTGCATGAAGATATGGTAATCATTAGGCGCCAAATCTGGGCTATAGGGAGGATGATCCAGTACTTCCCAGTTGAAGTCTTGCAGTTTGGTCGCAGTACAAAGCGCTGTATGCAGCCAGGCGTTGTCACGCAAGAAAATCACCCCAGAGCTCAACATGCCACGACGTTTGTTTTGAATGGCCCTTTCCAAATTTGTTAGAGTGTTACAGTAACGCTCAACGTTAATTGTGGCATTCCTTTCCAAGAACTCCACTAGCAAAATTCCTTTTCTGTCCCAGAAGACAGTTGCCATGAGTTTCCTTGTGGAAAGTGTTTGACGACACTTTGTGGGTTTCTTTGGGGAGTGAGTATGGTCCCACTGCATTGATTGAAACTTTATTTCTGCATTCACATACCGCACCCAAGACTCATCTCCTGTCACAATCTGATTGAGAAAAGCATCACCTTCTCTTTTGTAATGCTCAAGAAAGGACAATGCTGCTCCCACCCGCTGAGCCTTTTGTTCCTCAGAAAGGAGTTTAGGCACCCATCTGGCAGAAAGTTTCCAGTAGCCCAAATCTTCGGTAATCACTTTGTACAGAAGAGTATGACTAATCTGTGGAAAATCCTTACTAAGCTCTGACATGGTGAACATGTGGTTTGCTCTAATCAGATCTGCATTCATGATACTCGGTCGACCACTTCTCTCTTCATCATGGACATTGGTTCACCCATTTTTGAACCTACGGCACCATTGTCTTACAGCACCTTCACTCATTACGTCAGGACCATAAACTTCACAATGTTGGCGATGGATTTTACTAGCTTTACAGTTTTTGGCCACAAGAAATCTTATTACAGAACGTACCTCACACCTGGCAGGACTTGTGATTGCAGTACACATTTTGACAGCACGTGGCTCAGAGAGGAACAAAGACACGACCTTGACTCTACCACTGCTCGACACGTATTGCTTCAAGGTACACTCCACCACAAGAGCAGCGCCACTGTCTCTGTTGTTACACACACTATATGAAAACGGAAGTTACTTTACGAATAGCCCTCGCATTTTATGTAAAATTGAAAGTTCTGTCACTTTCTGATTTGTATCTTTTATTTATATTTAAAAAAGTGGGCAAAAGATGATATGTCTCGAAAATTTCAAAGTTTCGATTGAAAAATATCAAATCCAAATTTAAATTCAACATCTCGAGGAAATTATCTATTAAAATACTACTGTCTTAGTTTCCAATATTAATTGCAAGTATTTTAAAATTAAACTCAAAAGTTTAAAATTGCTTTCCTGTAAAATTATATTATACCATATAATTATATGATTATGATTAATCATTAATCATAATAATTATATCATGTTTTGCCATCCTAGTCGACAGCGACAATGATGGTTCACACTAGGAAGCCGTGTCATAAAACGGATGCTTTCAATTGTAGAGAACCCATTTCAACACAGTTTTCTTCGACAACTTCTTCACCAATCATTCTCTTCTGACGGATTTGACAGAAAGTGGTTTCCGTGCATGTGGAGCAACAAGAGGAAACAGAACCAACAAATGTCCGCTAAAATCTTCAAATGTGATGAAAAAGGAAGAACATGGATCACACAATTATAGGTCTGATGGACAGATTATTTGTATGAGATGGAATGACAACTCTGTTGTTACAATTGTAAGTAACTACTTAGCTGTAAGTCAATTCATAAGGGCAGTAGGGGGGTAAAGAAGGTAAGTCGTAAGGACGTTCAACCACACCTGATTCACATATATAATCAAGGAATAGGAAGAGTTGATCTGCTAGATAGATTGTCATCTTACAGACCATGGTTGCGGGGGGGGGGGGGGATGGTGGTGAAATTTATTCTCAAATGGACAGAATATTGCTGTTGTTACTGCTTTCTGGTTCTTCCAGTATCTCTGTCCAGGCAGTAAAATCAGCCACTAGGAGTATCGAAGAATCATTGTTCAAGTCTGGTATGATGCATAGAAGGTTAGAGGATCAACATCACCTTCTCTTCAAGGTGTGAGATATGATAGAATCAACCACTTCACAGAAGACAGATGTATAGTGTTCATGAAAAATACAAAATTGATGTGCAAAAATGTGAAAACGGCTTCACAGAAAAGTTTGTGATGAATTTGTCCATAAGAAATAAATTGAACAGTTCCACAGACCAAAAACACAGTGTGCTAAGTGTCTTATAGACTTACAAGTGGAGGTAATGTTCCTATTTCATTGTAAAATTAATCATTTATTCATATATTCCATTTATATATTGTAACTACAGCCTAAACATTAGAAAAGCACACTTATTGTCAATAACTTTTACTCCCTTTACATGCTAAAGTTCCCATTTTGGGAACATGTTAAAACATAAACACATAATTGATGCAAAGAAAAAAATTAAAATAATCATAATTAGAACACTCATAAGAAGCATAAAATGAAGTTTTAAAACATTCTGAATATTTTAAATCAACTCAGCCTTTAAAAGATGTACCAATGTATTTCCTCAGTGAATTTTTTCCTTCTCAAGTAATCCCAAATGTTTTTTTTTCTTTCTTTTTTAGTCCTTTAATCATATTGATGTTACAAGTTACTCAGGAGTGTTCAATATTAGCCATTATTTTTTTCCATTTATTAAAGATATGGTTAAGGGTGCTTTCCAGTTGAAGAGACAAAATTGGACTAGTGAATCCAATATTTTGTTCATGATTTTTGAAAATGTCGATAAATCCTCTTTGATTATGCTCACGAGAAAATTATCAGTACATACTCTACACACTCAAATTTTAGTTTGTGAAAGTCCGTCAATATAAAAATAAATGCAAAGGACGCTCAAAATTTCAGAAAATCGTTTATTGTTTATAAAAAGAAAACCCTGAAACTAAACAACAGAATAGCATATAAGAAATAATGCGGAACTGTAAGTGAAAATAGTTTGAAAAAATTGGGTAAATTTCTGTTCATAGTTAGGGCTTGATGGGAAGAAAAGGTGAAGTTATAAACTTTGCATTGCTATAGGTTACAAATAAAATATTATATAATTGTGTAGAAGTCTCGTAGCATTACAATAATGACTGCAACCCACATTATGTTTTATTTTTTTCAAATTATGCTTTATCTTTTTTTCAAATTGTGCCATATTTTAAATTTCTTTTAACATAAATAGTACATAATAATGTATTTTATACCAATAAACTCAAGTCAAATACTCTTTATGTATATCATCAAACTGAATTTTTTTTTGTCACTAATGTTAGTTTGCAGGATAGGTAAGAATACACTGTTAGCAATCTAGTCATGAAATGAATGAAAATGTAGTCATCCTTGTCACTGTCACTCGACTCTCCAAATGAACACCTCTTGAAGTTGATTTTGATTAATTGCAAGTTGTGAGACTGTAGATTTTCTTCTATCAGACATGACCATTTAGAATTCAGAATCCAATTGAGAGTAGAAAAGCTTCTCAACTGAAGCAGATGATGGAGGAACCATAATTGCCTTCATTGCCAGCTTACATAGGTTAGGCATCTTGGTGGAATGTTTCTGCCAGAAGAATAAGGCAGAAGTTGAAGACAAATTTTCTCCATGTACCATTGCTGCATATGTTGATATTTCTTCCACTGGAACATCAATGGCAGAGAAACGTTTCAGTTCATCTGAATTAAAAACCGAAGAAATCTTCTCAGAAACAGCTAATGTTGGATCTAAATTCTGAACTTCCTTCCAAAAATTTAGAGCAGGATGACGTTCACTCATATATCCTGTCAATTTTTTACACGTTGCACTTGAACTTTGAACTATCTGAAGAAATGAAGACAGAAGAAGCCAGACCTTTGTTGCATCTTGATTATCTGATTCCAGAACCTGTATTTGATTGCAGAGTCCATTAGAAATTTTAGATACAACTCTGAGTTGAAGTATAAGTTCTTTATTTTCAACCAGTCACTTTAAGTTTGTTACAGCAGCACTGCCTTCACCACCTTCTAAATCAATCCAATGTTTGACTGCATTGAAATTGATATTTTCCTGTCTTCAGCCATGTCCCCCAGCAAGTTATTACAAGAACTGGAGGAAGAACAAATGTTCCTGCTTCTTTTACGCAGTCCAGCAGTCTTCCCTTCTGACTGGAACTTTTGCTAAAGCAGCATTAACAGCTGCAATGAATTCATCAGCAATTTTTAGTGAAATTCTAATCTCTTCAGCACAAAGATGCAATACGTGAGCCCAACGTGTAGAATGTAAAAGCTGAGGTGCAACTCCAACCAGTCGCCTGCCAGCAGAAAGCATATATAGTGCACTGTCTGATATTAAAACAATAAAATTGCTTCTGTGAACACCAATAAGATCTATTGTATCAAGTACTAAATTTACTATAACATCGGCATTGCAGTGTTCAACAATTTTGGTTTTCACAAGACAGGGTTTTTCATTCACAACACACAGTGGAGCAACAAGAACATTCACCATCTTACGATCCTTTATATCTGTTGTTTCATCAACCACTAGATAGACAGAATTACTTTCACATTTTGACTTAGTTTCCTGAAAGTCGTCTTCAGCACACTTCGCAAGATGCCTTCTTAGAGTGGTTTCACTGGAAGCCGACTGCATACATGTAGCTGTTGCTATCCATTATCCACTAACGAAATCATTGGATACGAAAGACATGCAATGGAATACCAGCAGAAGTGAATGCTTCCACAAGATCTTTTATATTATCCTTGAATTTTTTCATATGCTACCATATTTGAGGTATAGTACTGGCACTTATGCTGCTAGGACCACCTGAAGTTGAACCCTGTCCATCACTTTGTTTCCGAGATCTATGTTTAAAACTTTCCACATGTTTCTGCAAAATGGAATTTTTTTTTTTTCGAAATTAATACACTTTGAACATAAGGTACACAAAAGTTTCCCCTTTTCAGCCACAAAATTGTCTGTAGAAAACTCGTGAACCCTTTTTACGCAGTTACAGATGTTTTCGGTATGCTGGTATCAAACAGATGTGAACTGGCCTTAAAACCATTAAACTTGTACTCTGTAATGTTATTTTAATTATCCTGTTCCTCACAGGTCTACAAAATCTGGTAGTTAAGAATTTAAAATATAACTTAAATTCTTAAGTTTGAAATTTCCATTGTTGAAAAACTAGTTTCTCATTGTTAATGCGAGTATTTTTAATATTAATTGTTGGTCACAATTGTTATAAATAGTGCATTGAAGCAGGCAGTTCATTTTCCAAAAATTATGCTCTATTTGAAATATTATGCTTTATTGTGCTTCTAACATTTGTTTCATCAAGACAGTTTGATAACCAAAATCATTTTTGGGGTAGCAACCATGTCTAAAGTGCTGTTATGCTTTTGGGTTACACCAATAATGACTAAGTAGGGTAATGAAAATATTTTTCATTTAAAAAGGTATAAAGAGTAATAGGCCTATGAAGTACAAGGGTGAGCCATTTATAACCGAACTCACACTTTCTGAAGTCGAAATTGCGATAGAAAATCTGGAAAGGTACAGCCTCCAGGTATCGATCAAATTCCAGCAGAATTACTACAACAGGGTAAAAATGCATTATCTAGTGAAATTTATAAGCTTGTACTTGCTAATTGAGAAAAGACTAACTGTGCATAGTAACTTTCGAGAAATATTACTTTTATTGACGTCATATAAAATTTTGTCCAATATTCTTTTGAGATGATTAACTCCATAATATGTAGATGAAATTATTGGGGATCATCAATGTGGTTTTAGGCATAAGAGATTGACTACTGACAGGATTTTTTGTATTCAACAGATATTGAAGAAAAAATGGGAGTGTAAGGGCACAGTACATCAGTTATTTATAGATTTAAAAAAGGCATATGACTGTAAAGAGAGAAGTTTTATATAATATTCTTATTGAATTTGGTATTCCCAAGAAGCTAGCTCGATTAATTAAAATGTGTCTCAGTGAAACATACAGCACAGTCCATATAGGCCAGTTTCTGTCTGATGCTTTTCCAATTCACTGCGGGCTAAAGCAAGGAGATGCACTTTACTCTAGAATGTCATTAGGAAAGTCCTGGAAAACAGAGAGGGTTTGGAATTGAATGGGTTACTTGCTTACTTCAGTTGCTTGTTTATGCGGATGACGTGAATATGTTAGGAGAAAATCCACAAACTATTAGGGAAAACACGGGAATTTTACTTGATGCAAATAAAGAGATAGATTTGAAAATAAATCCCGAAAAGACAAGTATATGATTATGTCTCGTGATCACAACATAATACGAAATGAAAATATAAAAACTGGAAATTTATCCTTTGAAAAGGTAAAAAAAATTCAAATATTTTTGAGGAACAGTAATAAATATAAATGACACTTGAGAGGAAATTACACGCAGAATAAATATGAGTTGAAAAGGTACATTATTATTCAGTTGAGAAGCTTTGTCATCTAGTCTTTCAAAAAAACTGAAAGCTAGAATTTATAAAACAGTTATATTACTGGTTGTTTCATATGGTTGTGAAACTTGGACTCTCACCTTGAGAGAGGAACAAAAGTTAAGGGTGTTCGAGAATAAAGTGCTTAGAAAAATATTTGGGGCGAAGAGAGATGAAGTTACAAGAGAATGGAGAAAGTTACACAATGCAGAATTGCATGCATTGTATTCTTCACCTAACATAATTAAGAACATTAAATCCAGATGTTTGAGGTGGGCAGGGCATGTAGCATGTATGGGCGAAACCAGAAATGCATATGGAGTATTAGTTAGAAGACCTGAGGGAAAAGATCTTTGAGGAGGCCGAGATGTAGATGAGAGAATAATATGGTTTTGAGGGAGGTCGGATATGATGGTAGGACTTGAGTAATCTTACCCAGGATAGGGACTGATGGTGGGCTTAAGTGAGGGCAGCAATGAACCTCCAGGTTCCCTAAAAGCCATAAGTAAGCAAGCTATATAGTAGCTCAGTCAGTAGAAGCACTTGTCTGCTGATTTGGAATGGTACTCAGACTTAGGTTCAATGCTCACTTGGGCTGATTACCTTGTTATATATATATATATATATATATATATATATATATATATATATATATATATAAACCTCTCTAACTTGTTCCCATCTTAAAACTTCAATGCTGATGTAAAATCTAAGCAATAATGGAATACAATAAATGAAATGAATTAAATTCGTTGTATTTCACACATTCACAATCACGAACAGACTTTTCTCTCAACAGTTTTACAACAACTTTTCTATTTTGTTATTCATCATGCACACGTGCATGCACTCTCTCTCTCTCTCTTCCCCCTTTTTCCCCCTCGTCCCCTCACTCTCTGAATAACTATAGCAATTGAATGAATCTTTAAGGCACTGAAGATAGGGAGGTTTAAATCTGTGGCTATGGAAATATACAATAGCCACCAGGCATTCCAATTGGCCATATCCATTTAGACAAAGTATGAGACTATTGCACACAGATGCACTATTGTTGCTGAAAACTTTTGTTACAGGCCATATCACAAGAAATATTGATGCAATTATGTTAAAAGAAACTGTAGTGGAATATAATAATTTCATATGCATTAATATATCTGAATTAAGTGATAATAAAATTTCAAATTCCAATATAAGATTTGTAATATAGTGAGTCAACTAAGTGTTTGTAGATGCCTATGCCAACCACTAAAACTGACAATACATAACTTATTATATACTGCCAATCAGGACTCGAAATGAACATTTTCACGAACCAGAGCACAGTTATTTTCGTGAGCATGGTGGTGTTAATGACGACAGTGACAAATTTATGACTAGTGAGATGACAGCAAGTATTACCATGCTATATGCATAATAATTAATAGTGAAATATTTGTATATACAATTAATATAAAAATTTCGGACATTATGTCTTCGGAAATTTAAATCCCTTTATCAAATCCACACAGACAGAAAGCACGATGGTAGTCATTTCATTTAATCGAAAAAATCTATTGAATAAAATGTAAATGTGCTGAATAATTTGATTCTATACATTTTTAAATATACTTAAGCTATGCAGTAAAAATAATGTCATATAGTTATTTTGTATAAAGATTAAAGGTCATATCTATCTAATTAATACCTAATTAAAATGAACTGCAATGGACTATAGCCACTTCTTACGAAATGAAATGGAAAGGCTCCTGAAATTCACGAACGGGAACATTGTTCTAGTTCATTTCAAGCCCTTCTGCAAGTTTATTGATATTACTATCACTGGTAGTAATTATAAAAAAGTATCCAGATACTGTTTAAACTAAGGATTTCTGCAGAAAATCATCTTACCATTTTGAATCTAATGTCAGCATACAAAGTGTATGTCATAATTTCATAATTATTGAATTTGATCCCTTGAAAGTATTGCATTAAAAGTTACCAATGAGCATCATCCTGCATGGGGTCATCTCTATGTCCGCAGTAGATGTCTTCGAATAGCTCGAGTGAAGCTTGAGGCCAGGGATCTGAGCACTTGTGTCCCTTGAGCACACCAACTTTGTGTTACAGACTGAGAATGGTCTACATCAGCACTGGAACTGACAACATCAGACGACTCTGGCAGACCAGCTGCACTTCGAGGCCTCTTTTTCATATTCTCACCTCCAGACTGAGTGCATTCTTTTCTCTTCATAGATGCTCTCAGAGGATAAAGGCTATCCTTCAAGGAGACGTCCTGCAAAATGTAACAAATGCAATTAGATTAACAGTAGAAACAGATCTATATCAAATTTTCTAGATACTCGATACTTTCATATTTTTTTATGAAACACATATAGCTCTTTTTATTTTGAGGAGTATTACTGTGGTTGATATGGCATTGTTAGCAGAAGAGGAGATGATACTAAGGGATATGCTAGTGGAACCAAATGACAGCTGTGAGCAGTATGGGATGAAGATAAATGCAAATAAGACAAAGATCACGGTCGTAGGAAGAAAAATAAAGAAGGTATACATGCGAATTCTTAACGAGGCAGAAGAGCAAGTGGACAGCTTCAAATATTTGGGGTTTACTATAAGCAGTATATGAGCTGCTGCCAGGAAGTCAAAAGGAGGCACAGCAATGGCAAAGGAAGCTTTTAATAGAAAAGGAGATCTTCTGCGGATCTCTGGAAAAAGAACTAAGGAACAGACTAGTGAAGTGCTTTGTGTGGATTGTGGCACTGTAAGGGGCAGAAACATGGGCATTACGACGAAGTGATGAGAAACGAATAGGCATTTGAAATGTGGATATGGAGAAGAATGGAATGTGTGATGTGGGCAGACAGAATAAGAAATGAAGCTGTGTTAAAAAGAATAGGTGAAGAAAGAATGTTGCTGAAAATGATCAGGAAGAGGAAAATTTTTTTTAATTTTCTTGGGTTATTTTACGACGCTGTATCCACATCTAGGTTATTTAGCGTCTCAATGATATGAAGGTGATAATGCCGGTGAAATGAGTCCGGGGTCCAACACCGAAAGTTACCCAGCATTTGCTCGTATTGGGTTGAGGGAAAACCCCGGAAAAAACCTCAACCAGGTAACTTGCCCCGACCGGGATTCGAACCCGGGCCACCTGGTTTCGCGGCCAGATGCGCTGACTGTTACTCCACAGGTGTGGACAGGAAGAGGAAAAGGAATTGAAACTGCTTATTGAAGGATGTACTGGAAAGGAATGGTGAACGGGAGAAGAGTACGGGACAGAAGAAGATATCAAATGCTAGACGACATTAAGATATATGGATCATATGCGAAGACAAAGAAGAAGGCAGAAAATAAGGAAGATTGGAGAAAGTTGGGTTTGCAGTGAAAGACCTGGCCTTGGGCAGAACACTATGAATGAATGAGTGCGGTATATCAAACAAATACTTTTGTATTTCCTTACTCATGCTATGAGACATTTTATACCTTTATAATTGAAGACCTGAAGTAAATAAATACTTTCGAGAAAAATGAGTCATAATATATGTTGAAAGTATTGGCACATATATATCCTGCCATCTATGAACACTATTTGATCCATCAACAAGTATAATAAACTTATCCTTAAACTGAATTAGCACTATATTAGGATTATTTATTATTCCAATAAGTTACTGATTAATTCCATCACGACATTATATTTTATGAAACAAATTAACAAGACTATAAAGAAACTAGTCTGGACGTTCTTTCTTATTTATGTCATAGGACTAGGTACATAAATTGCTATTCCAACAAAAACACCATTTTCACGAAAATGACACTTACAGCCTTAGTTACTCAAGACTTCAACTGTACTGATGAGACCCTACAGTAAATAAAATAGGGGAGACCGTTGTACCACAGTCTAGTATATACAGTCACGAAGATCGAGTTTTGAGGGTGCTAGGAACAATTGATTGTGCCGGTACTATTTCGTATTGTCTGTAATGAGGCGATAGTAGCGATCCTAGTGGTTAGCAGCTATCTATGGATGCATATTTACTACGTATTAACTTCGTGACTGTATATACTAGACCGTGGTTGTACCTTGAAACACTTTTCAGTTTATTTTTTTTAATTTTGGGAAATTAATTTTTTAAAATGAAAAAGTGATTGAAATAATTATTGAAGATTCCTTTACAACTGCCTGTATCTATTTTTCTGTTTTGCAGAACTATTAAGGATAGAAAAATAAAATGACGGGATATGTAATGTGTTCAAAGGTACAGCAGGGTCATGTACGTTGGAACACATGAAATATAGGTGGGAATATAGCTGTAAAACCTCATCATCATATTTCAAATGCATTTGCCACTATAAACATGTGCAGGCTTCTCTGATTGAGATTTTATTTCCTGGAGGAGCCATAACGGCTTCAACAGCTTTCTTCAAGCATCTGGATCAGCGTTTCTGAAACTATGGTCTGCGGACCACCTGTGGTTCTCGAGGTCTGCCCTTGTGGTCCTTCAAAAAAGACAGAAGAAAAAATAAAATTCAAACGAATTGCATATCACACTATAGCTGAAAATTTCAGAGTTTGTAAATGATACATGGCAATCACCTTTCACTTTTTCTTCCAGTACTGACATTTTATAAAATTTATTTACCCTACCAGTCTATCAACTTCCCACTCTACTCTCAGCAAAAAAAGAGGGATTTAAAGCACTATGAACGTGGTATTTCTCACTATCTTTTCTGGGCACATCTGGCGCCGTGCCCGTAACCCAGCTAGGGACTACCCGAATTTATAACAGGACTAAAGTACCGAATCTTTTCAAGCATTTATGACTTTCTTAATAGTTTCCACATTGAAATGGTCACGTACTGTACGTCGTACACTAATAATAGAACATGCAAAATTGCATCTTTACTTGTTGAAAATCGGGCATGTTTCATATTAATTTTTTTATTTCTCTTTTTTGCAGATGACGATTTAAGAAATGTTAATTAACTTAATTAGTTAATACTAATATAACATTAATTGAACTAAATTAATTTTAATTAATTATTTATACATTAAAATGTAAGTAGGCCTATATTGATATTAAAATATGCTACATAAATGATAAATTTGCTTTCGAAGGGAACAAGAGTAAGGTGGTCCGCGGAACTGTTCTGACTTAAAAAAGTGGTCCCCACTTCAGAAAAGTTTGAGAAACGCTGATCTGGATCAATTGGTTTTTTTTAGTAGGTTATTTTACGACGTTTTATCAACATCTTAGGTTATTTAGCATCTGAATGAGATGAAGGTGATAATGCTGGTGAAATGAGTCCGGGGTCCAGCACCGAAAGTTACCCAGCATCAACTGGGGGCCTCTTAACTCGACTTACTCTGCGGCATGAATTAAAAAAAAAAACACAAACAAACAACAACCAATAGTATTGTATATCTAGGAACATGTTCCATGGTACAAGATGTTTCGTGTTCAAAGATATAAGAGAGTGCATGTTTAAACAAATATGTCTGCCAAAACTAGAGGTTCGAATAAATCATGGTACTTAACATATGTCATACTCACCAGATGATAGGGAACACACCATTCTTGATTGATAGTCACAAATACAATTTGGTCTCATGTTAGAAAACATGACAATGAACGAAATATTTACTTTTGGTACTAAAAAATTGTTTTGTCCACAGAACTCACACTTTGCGATAAATCAAACCGAAACTATGACCAGAGCTACTTAGCAGCTTTCTCTACAATGTACTTCAGTTTGAGTCCTTAAGTAGCAGCAAAAAAAAAAGTTCAAAGGTATATTATGTTCAAGGTACAACAGTCTTCCCTACTATATACCCAAAAGTCTAATTCTGATTACAGTCACTGTGAAAGCCTAAAAACTCATAACAATTATAATATAATACTGTATTAATATTAATGAATAAAACTTCAACACCAGTAGGTTAAATTAAAATATATTGTGCTACATAGTTACCATTACCCTTCCACAAGGCACACAGTAGGTTAAATTAAAATATACTGTGCTACATAGTTATCATTACCCTTCCACAAGGCACACAATAGGTTAAATTAAAATATACTGTGCTACATAGTCACCATTACCTTTCCACAAGGCACACAATTAAATCCTAAATTAAAAACTTTTTCAATACAAGCATTCTCACTCACTCTTTCGGAGTCAAGTCTAATTCTTCTTCTGTCACATATGAGTCCTACTGTGTTAAATAGTCTCTCAGAAAAAAATATTGCCCGTTGTATGATATGTAAATACTTCATAGGTAATTTTCTCAGCTTTGGAAACTTAGTATTTGTTTTCCAGTAATCAAAAACACTTGAAAGAGGCGATGGAATGTTGTTTCATTTCATGTTACCGATATGTCTAGACCACTGAAGTCTGAAGGAAGACCAGAACAGAAGGAGAGGAAGGAGCATGTTTTACAAGATAACATATTGTGACGGCCACGTGAGGTTCGATCTCACGACCGACGGAGGAAGGGCTAAGTCGGCCGTGACGGGCAGGTTGCGCACGCATCTGCTACTTGCCGAGTGGGGTAGGAAGCAAACTGCTACGTGCGGAGTGAAGGGGGGGGACAGACCCTCCCGAATCGTCCAGAAGTCCGTCGAAGTGGAAATATCCAGATTATTCGAGAATGACATTCTGACCGCGAACTTTCTCGTAACTATGGTTTGGTTATATAAAAGAGAAGATGCACGTGAAAGTCAGCCAGCCCGTCAGTAAGCCAGTGTTGTTACAGGCAGATTTGGACAGTAAGCGAGTTAGTCTTGTGTAGCAGTGAAGCCAGCTTCGAGACCAGAGCGCGACTTGAGTTGTGTCCATAACTGTGGAGCCTGAAGCCCGGAGTTCGAGTGCAGTGGACCGCAGTTGGGGGGACCTGAGTTCGAAGTTCAGCGGATCGTCTCTGAAGGTCTGGGGTTCGAGATTCTGTGAACGCGAGTGACTGAGCTAGAAGAACTAGCCAAGACAAACGAGCTGTGAACTGAGAACTGACAGTTCTGTGTTGTAAATAGTGCTTTGTGAATATTAGTTAAGATTAACAGTTCATTGTTGTTCGTAATAGTCCAAGTAAATTGTCATTGTCGTTTGTGGAGTGCAATAACGAACGCTGTGTTGCTGTGCGGAGAGCAAAACCCATTGTTGACGGGAGTGAAATTAAATTGTAGAGAGTGAAGAGTTATTGTTGAGATAATAAAATTACATTGTTGTTCAGTATATAAAATTTACAATATTATAGAACTGGATATTTTTATATCTTCCCTTGGGAATACAATCGACGTGTATATTTTGCAGAGATTGTCATTTTAATTGCAAAAAGGAGAACAGGCACTTCATTCAATGTTGCCACAATGGTAAAGTTCAACTTCCAGCAAATCGGCAGCATACTACACTTTGAACAGGTCATGTGTAATTTACCTGATTACTGAGAGGATTCAATCCGATATCAGAATTGGAATTTGGTGTGGCTTAGTGGATAGAGTGTCAGCACGTAGAGCTGAAAACCCGGTTCGAATCCCGGTGCCAGAGAGAATTTTTCTCCCCTCCATCGATCCTTCATCATATGGTAACACAGAATTCCTGCACGGAAATATCATATGTACTTTGGTACATCACAATACAGTAAAACCTCGATAAGACTTATTACGCTATCCCGTGTAATACGCTTTTTTTTGTCCGGTCCCTGCACATTTCATATATAATGCCTTTATAAAATACCCTGATTGTTACACTCAAGTCCCGCATAATATGCTGATTTTGTGGCATATTTTCGATGTAATTTTCAGCAATGTACTGTAACAGCAATGAAACATCTTGGTCATTGAACTCACTGGTACCATTAAAAGTACTGGTATTCGACCTTTTACCTGCGCATTTAAACCTTCATACTTCATACCGTAGTATACCCCACCCTCTTGTTATGCTCTCTTATTCGACTCCTTACCTGTGCGGTTAAAGCCTACATACAGGTACAGTACCTAACCCTTTCTCTCGAACAGCATTCCTCACTCGGCCGTAATAAAATTCTGGAAATTTTTGCTGGGCAGTTTGTTGTCCTTTAGTGTACTGAAGTGTCTGTGAATGTGATTAGAATGAGTGTTAAACGAAAAGCGCTTTCTGTGTCGAAAAAATTGGAAATCTTACGAAAGTATGATGAGAACAGTACTCTTACTCAGAAACAACTCTCTGATTCATTAGGAATCCCATCATCGGCATTAAGAACGATAATAAAAAATCGCGACTAAATCACTACAGCTGCGACGTCGGGAGGATGTAAGCGCAGGAAACTGAAGTGTGATAAATATGAGGACTTGGAGAACATGCACGGCAAACAACTATAAATGGCTTTTTTTTTTTCGAAAGAATTAAGTACAGTACTTATTGTAAATGTCTTTGACGTACAGTACAGTAATTACATAATGGAGTAAAACTATATTACCTTTCATGAATCATGTGTTTCAATAAAGAAAAATGCTAACAGATACTGTATATGTCAAAATTAGTATACCCACTTAATACGCGTTTTACACCCAGTCCCTTGAACAGCGTCTTATCGGGGTTTTACTGTAATATGATATGCGTAAATAATCACTTAGTGATTTAAACAGCACTCATTCTGTCAGAGCCCGGCCACTTAGTCACTCATAATGAGTGCACCTCTGCACATTAGTATGATGGACATTGTGCCACTGTCACACATGTGACACAGTGCATGAGAGTTGGCCACTAAAGGGAAATTAAGAGGTGGAACTTAAACTGAAAGGATTCAATCCGGCATCGGAATTAGAATCTGGTGTGGCTTAGTGAATAGAGCGTCAGCAAGTAGAGCTGAAAACCCAGGTTTGAATTCCAGTGCCAGAGAGAATTTTTCTCAGCTTCATCAATCCTTCATCATATAACGCAGAATTCCTGCATCGAAATATATTACTTCGGTACATCGCAATAATATGGTTTTTCTTTGATTAAAAGTTATTCTCTCTTAAAGATTACTTTATGGTAGCTAGTTTAGTGAAGGTCAGTACACATTTGTTGCCTAAAAGCCTTCATTCATTGACAATCTTAAAAGTATTAGAATCTAGACGTAGGAAATACAATAAGTGCATTTTATTTAAGTTACTATGTAACATAATGACAATAGAACATCAGTTCCATAATTATATAATTCTTATTGAAAAAGAACATCCTGAATTCGCAGGCTGCTAATAGAGACAAGGTAAAAAGAATAATGGTTTCAATAAACAGAAAGAAAAGGATACCATAATAATTAAATTTGTAATGGAGATTGATATTAAATAATTACGTTTATTATGTGAAAGATTTTTTATAAATTATAGAGGTGATGTCTCAAAATTCTAATTGAACCCCATAGAGGCATAATCACTATTTGACGGATGTCCTTCATGGATAGATAGAGACATCTCCACGCAATTATCCATGCACTGTTGAAGTATGATACCGCGTGTGCCCATCATTAGCCCTATTACTTCTAATCTCCTGAAGGTGGTATTTGGATGTTTAATAGAGAATTTTAGACTCATTTTATGTTTTTTTTTTCACCTCTTCTGGCTGAACTTCATGATGTCCGAATTGGATTGATGGCTTCAAAATGAGTCATTGTGTGCTGTTCTCTCCAAAAGCTATTGTCTATTTGACGTAAATTACCGATTGTGACCACACTTGGACTTATTCATATAGGCTACCTTGAAGTTTTTTTTTTTTTGCAGCTCTTCTGCTATACGAGATCTTATCTGATAATACTGTGTGTTACTTAGCCTGCAGGATCACAGGACATGTGCAAGAATTTCCCAAACTGTAGTATAGTACAAAGTCATCGCCAATAGAATAATATAAGGCTGGTTCTTCTCACACTTACCTGTTTGGATGATGTCTTAATCCTTTTCACTGGGAAAAGGAGATCTTCTTGACTCATATCACATGCATATGGCCGACGGATTGGTCTTCTTGAACTGCTATCTTTTCGTAGAGTTTGTCGACAATCCTGGTACTGGGAAAGAATAAAATCGGTCATTGAAAAAAAAAAAAAAAAAAAAAAAAAAAAAACCCCGAGGACAAGTTACGTTGTTTATATTATTCTGTAAAACAGGCCTTAAAACTGAACATGCATGTTGCTATTGATTTCTATTGGCTGGATGTTAGGTCAACATTAAATTTTTTTTTTTTTTTCTCGCGAAAAGTTTTGATGGCTAGATTATTTCTAAGTGCCTGTATTATTGGTTTATAAAATAAGTTGATTTATGACATTATTCTTTTGACTTATCCCAATCAAGTTCCTTACACTAGTCATAACGATACGGTTAATTGAACTGTATGGATGACTGCCATTTTTTATCATCAGATTTAAAAGTCATACCTTCAAACAAAAATACCACAACACTTCTTCTGTGATTAGATGGATAAGTCATGTCTCACAGAAAAAGTATCATGTCATCTCTTCCTTATTATATTATTTTTAGGGTCACCATGCACACTATTTTATAATACCAGTTTTAGAATAAGGGAATTAATGAGGTTAAGAAAACAATGAATAAAATTGTGCCATGCTGAAATTTTAGGAGTCATTCTAATAGGCTTTCTAAATCTGCACCAAGATCACTATTATGACTCACAAGATTGGATCACCAAAGAAATCATGTTATATATTGTGTGTGTATGTGTGTGTGTGTGTATATATATATATATATATATATATATATATATATATATATAAAGAAGTGAAATTCTTATCAAAAGAAACAGCTACAACACAAAAGACTGATAATAATTCTCAAAATTGCTATTCCAATACCTCTGACAAGAGAAACACAGACCCTGGTCATGTCGAAACCCCACCTAAAATTTTGCACATGCTTAGATACCTAAGAAATATGAATAACCTCTAAAATAAATATTACAGTAGATATCTGCAAATTTCATTGCAAGAGTTCGTAATTACAAGTTGCAATTATGTATAAAAGCCGCAGTGAATGGGTTGAGTAGTCCTGCACCCCCAGCAGATATGGAATCCAGCACACAATGGAATAATGGAAGTGATGGTGACACTTAATAACGAAATTCAAAATAACAAGCAATCCTCTCACCATACTGTAGAAGGAAATTTCAAACCCAATGTTAGCTAGTGTTTCTGTTTATATTTGTAAACACTGTTTGTATCTATTATATTCATCTTATTGCCCTGTTATGTACTTGTGATTCCTTTCCTGTCTCCTGTTCAGTAGAAACCATACTGACTTCTTCAGATTACTTGCAATTATGTTCTAACAAAGACTAAAATTTGAAACATATTTTTTATTGTACAATGTTGTTGAATTCAATAAATATATTTTGAATTTGCATTAGGGTACGGTATTTTTGTGAGCAAAATATTTCTGCTACAAGTGAGATAAATGGCGAAGAAAAATTGGTGACAAAATGTGTACTAAACTTTTTGAAAATAATCCTTCAGGGGCAAGCACAGAAGTGGAAACTTCTCTTGGCATTCTAGACGAGATCTCTACTGATGAGGACTCTGATAGCAATATATCTTCAAAATCATTTCGTAGTGCAATCAGTCTACAGCATCCAGACAAAGAATCTGATATTTCGTCTATAGTACAGTAATAGCAGCTCATTTCTGCGAGTGTGTTGCTGTGTAAATCATCTACATTGAGCTACAAATCAAGTTCCGAGAAAAAATATAAATAAGATATTAGTTTAGAATATAAAGATGAAGTGTTCTGTTACGGTTGAACAAATATGGTAAGAAGAGATATTTCGTATTGAATTTCTTACAGACTGTCTTTAGCCAATTTCGTGAAGTGACTTCTGCTGTACGAAAAGTTATATTTGCACTTTGTAGAGGCTAGAAGAGCAAAATAATAAGTGTGCGACAGAGAATTAAGGTCCTGTGAAGTTCTTACCAGGCCAATCGTCTTTAGAACACGTGAGCTTGGATATTAAACTTTAATGACATTACTGTAGTTTATATTTTGCAATAGACTACCCTGTCAAAACAACTCTAGGAGCAGAAATTGTTTTATTGCCCTTTTCGGTTCCATTTGGAGCAGGAGAAACAGGTTTGCCGTATGAAATCGTTTCAGTTTACCAGGAGATTTCCGTGATGTTTGTATTCTGTGTAAGATGTGTATTTCTTTAAAGTGTGCTTTAATGATAATTAATAGTTTATGTTATACCCGATAAGTGCAAAATGTCTCGTAAGTGTGTTAACAAAACCGACAGTTTCTGCTATAATTGTGGTGAGTTCGTTCTAGTTAAACAAAAATGCAAATAAACTCCATTAACTCAAAAAGCATACGAATTATATTTTGAGTGCAAAGTAGGCGATATTTATGAACAAAAAATGGGCCCCTAATATTTGTTGCAAAACTTGTACTTCAAATTTATAACACTGGTTAAAGGGGGAAAAATCGAGCCATGAGGTTTTCTGTACTAATGATATGGAGGGCACCAACAAATCATAATACAGACTACTAATTTTGTTTAACTCCACTAGTACATGGTATGACATCTAAAAGCAAATATACAATCTGCTATCCAAACATTCCATCAGCCATCCGACCACAGTTCTGAATTGTTAAATGTTATGTTTTATTTAACGACGCTCGCAACTGCAAAGGTTACATCAGCGTCGCCGGATGTGCCAGAATTTTGTCCCGCAGGAGTTCTTTTACATGCAAGTAAATCTACTGATATGAGCCTGTCGCATTTAAGCACACTTAAATGCCATCGACCTGACCCGGGATCGAACCTGCAACCTTGGGCATAGAAGGCCAGCGCTATACCAACTCGCCAACCAGGTCGACAGTTCCGAATTGCCTGTGCCAAAACCGCCAACTAATTTTGTACATGATTCTTCTTAGTGGATTAGCAGACAAGGAAGTGGAAGAAAGCTATGATAAGATAGAAGAGATAGTTGAGAAGGAGAAGAAGGGAGCACGCGTAATCCTAATGGGCGACTGGAATGCAGTTGTAGGAAAAGGACAAGATGAAAGAACAGTTGGAAAATATGCATTGGGAAAAAGAAATGATAGAGGAGAATATTTAGTGAATTTCTGTAAAAGAAATGCAATGGTCATTGGAAATAAATTCATTATTCCAACAACATAAACGAAGATACACATGGACATGCCTAATGGACAAAAGTAGATTTCAGATAGACTATATACTGGTACAGGAAAGATTCTGAAATTTCTTAAAAAATGCAGACTCTACCAGGAGCGAATATTAACTCAGATCATGTCCTACTGATGGACAAAGTACATATTCGTCTGAAGAAGATAAGAGGAAAACAGGCGATGAAGAAATTGAAAATGGAAAAATTGAAGAACCAAGAGGAAAGAAGAAAATTTGAAGCAAATTTTCAAGAGACAGCCACTACATTAGAATCAGCACCTGAGAATAGTAATGAGCACTGGATTCATTTAAAAAGCTGTGTACAGACAACAGCAGAAGAAACAATAGGATACACAGAAGGTGTGAGAATTAAGAAACCTTGGGTCATAGGGAAAATGTTGAAGAAGATGCAGGAAAGGAAAAAATGGAAAAATATCAACATAAAAGAAGATAGAAGAAACTATAGGAAACTGAACAACGAACTAAGAGAACCTGATACAGCAAAGGAAGACTGTATGAAAAAGAAATGTAAAGAAATAAAGAATAAAGACAGCAATGACAGAACGAGTGGTAACTATTGAGTAAAGATGGAATGTGTGCTAGCATCATGTACTTGTGAAGAGCACCGAGGTGTAGTCCGTTTTTTCTGAGCAAATCAAAAAAGTCCGAGTGAAATCCACAGGGAAATGTTGGAGGTGTATGGTGCTGATTGTCTGGACCATAGCAAGATCTTCAGGTGGTGCAGGTTCTTCAAAGAGGGCCGAGTAAATCTTACAGATGAAGCACGTTCTAGCCGACCAGTGACTGCTGCAACACCACCCAATGTTAGAGGCATTAAGACAGCAGTCACCCACCCTACAGCCCAGACCTCACACCGTCGTGAGTTTCACCTCTTCGGACCAATGAAAAAATTCCTAGGAGGCCAACACTTTGGTTCAGATGAAGAAGTGAAATCAGTCATGCACAGGTGGTTATACACCCAGAAAACAGAGTTTTATGAATGAGATGTACTGAATCTGGTGTCACGATGGTGGAAATGTGTCAAGAGACTTTGTTCCTGTGTTGAAAAATTGGTAAAACCTGTAGCTTTTTTCTGCATTATTTCGTTTTGCTTACCTATTAAATATGTTGGCACAAAAAATTGTTGTGCATTACTTTTCGATCCTCACTCATAATTAATGCTACAATATGGTATTTTTTAAAATATTTTTGCTATAAATACAAAAAATTAATGCTATAATTTCAAACCTCTATTGATGTTCTGTATAGAACTTAAATTACCATTTAATGACATGAAAGAGCTTCGGGGACATCATCCTTGCAATACCTATGAGTATGACTCCTTTTTGCAACCTGAAAAACTGAAGGCTAGAGTGGCTGCTTTGTTGATAGCTAGTACTGGACTTGGTTGTCTATTACTGATACTGCTTGTTTATACTATTTACATATTTACAACACAGAAAATGTTCTATTAAAGCTCCAATTCAGATAAATTGAGATATTTGTTACATTGAGGTAAATATATAATTATGTATCTCAGGTCTTAAATGAGAATGTAGGATGCCACGTCTCAAATACAGTATTCTAGGATAAAACAGGATGTAGGGATGGTGCAAATGAGCGTTTGCAAGTGTGCTTTATCTACACAAAAATATAAATGTTTTGTCAAGATAAACCTTTCTTAATTTTGTTAATGGTCATCAATGCTTGCCTCTAGACCCAAAATATCTGGGTTGAATCCTGACCAAGGGCAACAGGCTTTTAGGTGAAAAAATATCGAAGACCATCTTTCATCAAATGAGGAAATTAAATCACTGGCCACATGCAGATTTATTGCAAGTGTTGTGCCCAGGGATTATGAAAAGCAATATATTTTCACTTTAATTTAAAGTAATGAAATCGTATTATTAATACATGCATACATGCTTTACATGCGAAAGAGCTCACTTCCTGTTTCGACAGATTACAGAGCACAGTTTAGTTAACGTCAGCAACTCAGCACAGTCCAGTCCTTGAACATGCAGAAATGCGTACGCTTGCATTTTGCATTTTTATCGCGAACTCAACTTAGCAACAGCTGACTTATAGCGAAGATACAGCGCCTCTCACGAGACATTTTAATTGGCGATGATTCCGAAATTCTGAATTTCCATTGGTCAAGTCAAAAACAGATTCAGTCGTGAAAGTTCCTTGAATCCATATTGTTCTAAGTAACGACCGGAAACGCCAATTTGAAAGGATGGTTAAGAATCAGAAGCATGGTGTTTAGTGAATGCAATACCGTTTTTTCAGAAGATTCGCAGGTAAAATAGCATCACTCTGTTACGTCACAAAGGGCGCGGTTCGAGTTTATAAAAGGACATGAAACATCGAAAACGTGGTCATTAGTTATTGGTCAAGACAGTGATCATGGAGTAGCGCTCCCGACATCCAGGAAGAAACTCACGAATATGGCATCAAAAATGGGATCAACTGGGACCAGCATTAGGGTTCGCCCTACTATTTATTGTAAATAAAATCATCAGATCATTCTTTAAACTTTTCATTTAACTAGTTATCTTGGTACTTCAGAATAAACAGAAATTTTCATACTTTCCAAATCGTTCAATACTCAATATTTTATTTGTAGGAAATTGATATTTTTATTAATAAACTTAGTAATAGTGAATTTCTACACTTGTGATTATTTCGAAAACCTGAGATCACATTCATAGTAGGAATCCCTCCTATCCACAAGAAAGAACAGTCTATAAAGTATAACGCAGTGTCTGATTCATTTGTGTTATCTTGATAGAGATTATAACTCGCGATTATCTCGAAGATAAGCCATCCGCCCTTGTCGCGGCCAGCGCCACGACAAATTACTGGTGTCAGATATGATAGAGCTTAACAATAAATTATGGTGTCAGAAATGGTATAATAAATATTGGTGTCAGAATTAATATTGTGTAACAAAAAGTTGGTGTTAGAAATGGGCACAACACAAGTAAAAGAACAACGATCCTGGAGACCTCTTATGGAGAAGAATCAGATCCTGCCAATTCGTAATCTCACTGGTCCAGTCATCTACCAGCATGTGATACGAACCTGTCCATGCACTAGTACAAGAAGCACAAACAGAAAATACAATATATTATATCAATTAAGCATAAGAACCAAGTCAAATTTTATTAATTGAATTCATTATTTATTAACTAATATTGAAGTCCCTGTCCTGATGCTCTGTTTTACCTGCTTGACTGCAGTCCTCAAAGCTGATATCCAGCCCTCTCCCTCTTCAGTGTTTGCAGCACACAGAATCAGAGTCTCGTTCTGGCAGGTCAGCTTGAACATGCCTTTGCTAAGTATCTCTTCTATTGAGCACTTCTTGAGTGGAAGGATACAACAGCACTTGAGCGAGTTGGGCTCTGTAGGAGGGATCTGCCTCATCTTACAATACAACACCATGTCGTTGAACAGAATGAAGTAGCGAGAATGTGATTTTCTGCCTTGAGGTGACACCTGAAATCAATACTATTCTAAAGACTTGTTCCAAACTTCCACAAATTGGGATAATATTGGCATAATCCTTGCTTTATTTAGGACTTAAACTTCACAATAAATTTTGTCCTCATTCACATGAGGGCCATGATCCAGTAATAGAATATACTTATAATGCAAAACTACTATACAAGATGAACATAAAACACAATTGCTGCGTAAGGAAGGTAAATTCTCCACTTCTTTAGTGAAAATGGTATGTGGTCTTGCTAGATTTATAGCGAGAATCGGATTTAATTTGCACTTTTCTCATTACTCAAATAAGGCATGTAAACAGCTTTTTGAAGTTTAGTGCTATCATTTTCATCATATGAAAAGAACAATTCTTACTCACGGACCTGTATAATAGTTAAATACTAATGTCCAATCTCATATTCATTTCTATAACAAATTAATAATTGCAGTTATAGGTATGCATATATTACTCGACTTATTAACTTTAAATCCAGAAAGGGGAAGCAAAGCAGTATCAGTCAGGTGTGTTCCGCTACTTGCAGAAAGGCTTGTCCATTGTCAGTGGTAGGACTTTAGCAATGTTGCACAAAATAATTGAAGGGGTTAGTGGAATAAGGGGGTATCCCACATTTTGGTAAAAAATGAATTAACTCCATATTATGAAAGCTGAGTCCATCTACTGTTAGCTTAATGTGCTATTTAAGTGACGGATAGCCTCATTTTAAAATAAATATGAACATATGAAAGGGCTTTGTAAGTTGTATCAAAATTCTGAATGGAATAAGGAGGTATCCCACAATTCTTTGAAATCTTGGTTCTGATTGGCCAGCTGTTTACCTAACTGACCAATGGGAGAAGTTTCCAAGCAACATGGTGAATGTTGACCGTACTAATGTTTTTGTGAAAATAAGACAAATAATAGCAAAAAGAGGAAAAGAAATCCAGAAAATGGAAAGACAACAGCAGAAAGAAGGCACGAAACAGTGGACAAGAATATATTACACGCACAGACAAAGTAATGTCTGCTAAAGTGTTCACTAACATACAGGAAAAGAAAAGCCACCAAATACAGAGAGTTAAAAAAGTACCCAATATTTTAGGAGGTGATAGTATGCATCAAAATAAGAAAATAATGTCTAATAAACATGGATCCTACAACACATAAGCTTACTTTCTGAGATCTGAACACTTGTTCATAGAAGGTGCTCAATGTGATGTCCATTCATGGCAATGCATTTCTCTGCCCTACAATACAGCAGACTACCAGAAAATCATACCGTAGTTGACACCCTTGGCATGAAATAATGATACGTCGCAAGGAATTCTGAAAACAAAAGTCTGGTTGCAGATATGAGCAGGGTTCAGCAGAGATGCTGTTGTGAATTTTCGTAATCAGCATGTGTGGGCTGATGAAAATTCTCATGCAGTTGAAGAAACGAGGCATCAGCACCCATTCTCAATCAATGTATGGGCAGGCGTTCTTGGTGAAAGATTAATAGGGCCATATGTGCTACCACAGAGACTTTTAGGACTTTCTTATTAACGTATTGCCTGCCTTGCTGGAGAATGTGTCATGTCAGCAGGACTACAGATGTGGTTCATACACGATGGCGCACCAGCACATTTTCTCCGCAATGTGTGTGAACACCTGACGTTGACATTTCAGGACCACTGCAATGGTCGGGGAAGCCCCACACCTTGGCATGCTCGTTCCCCAAACCTAAATCCCCTAGACTTTTGGTTATGGGGACACAGATGTGGTTCATACATGATGGCGCACCAGCACATTTTCTCCGCAATGTGTGTGAACACCTGACATTGACATTTCAGGACCACTGCATAGGTCAGGGAAGCCTCACACCTTGACCTGCTTGTTCCCCAAACGTAAATCCCCTAGACTTTTGGTTATGGGGACACATGAAGGAACCAGGTCAATTTCAAAGAGTGCGTGATTCCTTACGCCAAAGGGCAGAGGAACGCATTGCCATGAATGGACGTTAGATTGAGCACCTCCTATGAAAAAGTGTTCAGATCTCAGAAAGTATGTGTTGTAGAACCCATATTTATTAGACATTATTTTCTAGCACAATGAAATTCCTACAAGTACAGAGCTGCAAATACATTTTTAGATTAGTGGAAATATACCTAGTTTTAGAGAGAGAGCTAAGTGTTACGAAAAAGTAAAGAATGCTAATGAACTTAGTTTCATTTCGAATATAGGTGATGCTTCAGGATAGCAATTTATCCTTTCAATGCAGCTAAGGTTACAATCGGAATAATAGATGTAGGTATTCCAAGCCTCTTAAACACATCTTTCATGAAGAGAGTAGCGGTACCTCTTGCTCCAACCAGAAGTCCGATTACTTCAAGCTTTTTTAGCTGGTAGTTTTGGAGGTGATAGGGAATGGTAGGATTGTAGATATTCTTTTTCTCCTTCTCCACTTCTGCTGGCTGTTCCTCATTCGTCTCGAAGCGCACAGTGGGATCAATTATGAATCCAGATCTTGTAGGTTCCCTGAAAGTTATTATTTCTATGCGCCGTGTACTGCCAATGACGGAGAGACCAAGTACTTCTTCACAGGTGTTGTAATCGGCATCTTTAGGGGCAGTGATCATACTTGGTGGTGTCTAGCATTTCTCAGAGCTTCACAGTGCGGACAAAATTCCAGGACATGTACAAGAGTTTCAATCTCGTTGTGGCAATGCCTACAACAGTTGTCCTAAGATCTTCCCAGCACAGCACATACTGCAGCAACATTTCCAACCATTTTAATGCTATTCCGCTATTCACTGTTGGAGAGTCCTTCATGTTTACAAATCCATTTGTTGGCACCAGAATATTGTTTAAATAAAACTACGCTTTTCCCTTTCTCTGGATGACGACACCAAATATCAAATGTTCTATTCCTCAGAAGGTTAGAATCTTTGCTTAAAGGAGACTGTGCTCTGATCCCAAAAGAGAAATTGAAAAAAAAAAGTACGCAGTTTCTGGCCCAATGCATAATTAGAGCATGGTATAGAATTAGCAGCGAATAAATTGCGAAGGGTTTCAAAAAATGTTTCAAATATATATATATATATATGGATGGCAGTGAGAATGACTTTTGTGGGAGTAAGAATCCAGTTGCAGTACAGAAGATGAAGTTTCTGCAGTCTGTAACATTTCGAAAGTTTAAATCGTATTATATTGATTTTTTTTTTGCAACATTAATTCTGCAAAAACTGGCTCATATTATATCCAAGCCAATATAGTGCTCTGTGTCATACCCTTCCTAAAGAGCAATTACCTCTTAATGTTGTAATTCCGAGCACAGGAGAAGGGTTGGCTGACAGGAGTTGGTAGCTGACAGCCTTAAGACTGTTGTTAATAAACTCTTTAAAGATAGCCTGCGCAGAAAGTATATCAGCTAGTACAGTCCGCACACCCTATAAAGCAGACTTCTTTCACGAATGAAAAGGGCGAGGCTGCAATTATAATATGAATATTGTTTTCACATGGCTGTTTTATGTAGGCACTGTATTTTCATGATAGCCACTTTTTATTTGACCTGACAATTTCAAGGATTTGACTCAGTAGCAAATCTACTACATATTATAAATGGTAACATTATTCCAAGGTTTCAATGTAGTGCAATGTGGTCCAAATCACGAATCTAGTGGGACAAAAATAATTTTGGTCATCCTTGAAGATATAAGTAAAAATGATTTAATATTACTCTAAACATATCGCTCTATCATGACTCAGTCTTTAAAGAAGAGTAATCTAAAATAATACTGTGTGACAGAGCCTCAAAGTTGAATGTTTAGATGCTGTTTTCGCATATGGCATAAGACTTTGTCATTGTGAGATTAGTTAGTGGCTGCAAGGAAGTGTGAACAAGAGGAAGCTCTCACTCCTACTGGATTTTAATTGTAAAAATATGTATAACTTCTGAGAGCTATATGTATGTGATATTAACTAGTATTCGTTAGGGGAAAAATTCAATTATTTTTATTCTAGAACTTAACAGACTTAAAAAAAAATACATATCCAAACATATTGATAAACATTTAGTATACTGTAGAGAAATGTATGGGCTATAAGAGGCTTTAAACCCCAAAGTGCGCCACTTGCGCCTTTTTAAGATATTTGTCACTTATTCCAAAGTGATTAACAATGAAGGACAAATTAGAATGCTACAGGACTGTAGTGATACTACTGCAAGAAAAATTATGGAAACTGAGATCTTTTAAGACCAATGCAGGTATGGGTTATATTATTCTGTTGCTAATATTTTAAGTGGTTTATATAAATTAATTTTATTGCTATTTTGACTAACAAGCACATTATTGTCCTTAAAAATGCCAGAATTTCAATTTATATTTAAACTTATTTATTTAATTAAAAATTGCATAATTTTATTTTTCTTGCATATCTTATGAACTCAGCCTGATAGAAAAAATTCAAAGGCATTTTCGGAATGAGCATAGGGATTTTTCATAAGAATCAGCTATTTTCACTCCAGAGGTATGACAAACTTTTTTTTTTTGTTCCCTAGTGTTATTTTTAGAGTAAAAATTCTGTAGTTTCATGGTTATACATACTTCTTGGTCAAATTGACATCTAAGTAAAACTTGTTCTTTTCTTTTTTGCAACATAACATAAAGCCATATATGAACATATATGAATAGAATGTCATGCACTATCTTTCTCTCCTAGCAGAGTACTCTGCTGTAATGTTTGAAATGTTATATGTATCTTGCTGAGGCATCATAGTACTGACTAATATTTCATTCAATAGTAAGTGGAGGCAATCATACCTTTAGGAGTGTGCCTTCCTTAAGCAGCCTCCTTCCAGGTGTCACAATGCGGGGCCTGCCCCTACTCAAGCAGGCTTGTAATTTCACCATTCTTTGCATGTTCTCCTGTTCTTGTACCAGACCATTGATGTGGTTTGCAGCCTTTTCTACTTCATGTAGAGAAGCTGTAATGAAAAATCTTCAAATTATATCTCACAATTAAACAGGAGGTGCAAGCTGCTTGTACACTATTTTTGTGATGATGCTGAAATGTGGTAGGATGAGTACAGGTCAGAGACAGTAGTTCAGTGCAATAGATTTAATAAAAATGTATGATGAATTAATGACGATAACATTCTGAGAGTACCTACTCCCACCCTTGCACAAAAAGCTGTAAACTTCAAATTATATAATATCGTCAGTAAGCAAGCATGACTCCAAGCTTGGTCACTGTGCATTTGAGAAAGCATCAAAGGGAACATGACCAATGCAGAAGGCAGCTCATCTATTAGAAACCAATACAATGTACCAGAAAATGTACATACTTAGTGCAATGCCTGTAACATTAATTTAACACAGACATAATACTGGGGATTTTAAATAATTACATAAATCATCATCATCATCATCATCATCATCATCATCTTTATCATCATCTCCTTGTACAAACCTTATTACTAGAGCCCGGAAGTTTAGGCATTCATTTTGATTAAAATAGGCCTAGGGGGATTTCCTGGTCGAAACCTGGGTACGTAGAGAACCTCAGTATAATCAGCTGGGATGGGTTAAGAATGTGTCTAGCTTGAAGGTCAGCACAATAGATCTAATTAGGTCGCAGTGATGGGCCACTGTATCCCCTCCCTCAAATTCAAATTCAATTCCAGGTTTGTACGATAAAAACTTATTCTAACTTTACTGATATGATAAATCTGCCTGCTCAACAGTCATTCTTTTCCCTGCAGCTCGCACATCTACACTGTGTTTACTGAATATTAACTTGTGCTGCATTCGCTGAAAATTGATTTTTGCGCACTCACTTTTTTTACTATTCTTTTCACTTTAATTTTCCAATTTTTGTTGTGATAATCTTTACTATTTTCATTTTATTGTGACACACTAGCAGATCATTTGCAGCACAATAGTGTGCCGTGATACACCGGCTGGAAATGGTTACTATATATTCTATATAATCATTCAGTTTTGCTATGCTTACAGTCTAAAAATTTTGGTTCAGTGCAATAGTTACACATATCTCTTTGAAAGGTGTGGTATTGTGCTTATCAATTAGTACTTTATCTGGTTTAAAGGCAAGAATTTTTATATCTGTTCTGATCTCAGCATTTTAATAGAAGGCAATATGGATCTTCTATGGACTAAAGGACTGTGGTCTAAGGTGTCATGCCTGGACTCGGATTATGAAATGAATGTCTCGGTGGGGGAACAAATTTTCTCATGGAATTTCGGCCATACTGATCATTCACTTCTGCTGAACATGAGACCATTTTACCACCTCTTGTTAGAATAATAGTTACGTCTCTTTGAAAGATGTGGAATTATGCTTATCTATTGGTATTATGTCCAGTTTACTGGCAAGGATATTTCTATCTATTCTAATCATAACATTTTAACAGATTTCATGAAAGCTAAAATAGATCTTCTACAGTCAGTATTGGTTGCTAGTTGTTAGTGTATTATAGAGGCAATATTTTACTACTCCTTGTTGGAATAAGTTTCAACTGTGCTTACCTAAAAGGACACCATAGTCTGGATGTGTGTGAGGTGTGTGAGAGACTACTTCCTTCAATAGCAGACGATAGCGGGGTATACGCTGTATTGGAGCAATAAGGAGTGACATCAGCTTTGTTGCAACTTCTGGGCGGCTCTCTTGATTTGCAATGAAGCTATTCAAAACAGGATTCGTCTTCTGCAAATCCTACTTAAACAACACACAAACAATCAAGGGAACAGTGATAATGAAAAAAATGACTAGATAGGAAAATGTTAACGAGTAATTTAATTTGATGAAGATTACTTTCACTGAATGATTTATTTCACGAAACTAAAATCGAAGCATTGAGGTGCATTTTATTTTTTCATTAGATGTATTGTGAAGCTGCAAAAAATCGATTTCAAGATTTTCACAGGAATACAAGTTTTTAGTAACCCCGATAAGAAAAGTGGTTCTGGACATTCTGTCTCTATATAAGGATTTCTCTTAAACTATTATACTGACTCTTTATACTAAATATCTAATAGTTAATTTATCTGCGAATGAAGCACATGAAATATCATTTTAGTAAAAAAAAAAAAAAATATATATTTATTTATTTGAAGTCAAAAACTGGTAGACTGAAAATCAATCCTATTTCTTTTTAATTTTGTTTTTTGCATAAGATGAAGATATGATGAGGTACTTGTTTATCTTGTAAACTGCAGCTTTTTCCCGCATGCTTTGTCTGCAGTTCGCACTTCGTTAATAAATTGTCTGTCTCCAATAATTAAGTAACTCTAATACCATATTGGTCCCAAATGAATACTTTTCTCAAGAAATAAAATAATAATAATAATAATAATAATAATAATAATAATTTTCCCCTAAATATTAACACTGTTTCACTCGATAAGTACTATCCATACCATTTCGATTTTGGACAGTTTTCTTGCAAATTAAATATAAAGGCTTACACATACAGTCATTTTGTGTCGTTGGGAAGTCTAGTAACCCTAGTGTGGTATTCGTAGCCTTTGTGAGTTGGTGATGCCCTGTTGCCAAATTACGCAGACTTCAGCCTAATTTTCTAATTAACCATGCACATAATTACAAAACGTATAATAGGTTTTATATTTATTTTAATGTATTCTATTATCCCCTATATATCTGCACAGTTATATTGCTTCCACCATGTAATGTGTACCCGTGTTCGAACGTTTGTTTGCGGTCTTGATTCACACCACACAGTGACACTATCCTTTAGCTGCATCTCTGGCTGAAGTACTAGCACTCTGGTCTTCCATTCAGGCAGATGGGGTTCGATTCCCGGCCAAGTGTGATGAAATTTGTGGTTCAGAATGTTTTTCTTGGGGACTCCCATTTCCCTCTATCAATTTACCAACACTCTCCACCTCTCTCTTATTTCGTCTATCATCTGCAATAGTAATAAGCTGGGGTGAAACCTTGGGGGTAGTACAGGTTTTTGATGCTGATATAATTTTTTTTTAATAACACTTATGCCACATTTACAATCTGTCTACAATAGACAATAAGTAAATATTATAAAGGAATATGACATGAGTGGAGATGTTATCCCATGACAACACTCCAAAAGAAAAATAACAATGTTTTAAATAGAAGATGCTGATATAGAAAGGACTTGGAGCTCTGGCCTTTGGGGCTTATTAGGCTACTTGTGTGCCGATAGGACCTGGCTCTATCAGGGGCTGAGGCAGGACAATTCACCAGAATGTGTTGATCATGAAGGGTTTGGAGCTCCGAACCCCTGGGGCATATCAGGCTACTCGTCTGCGAAATTGGACCTCACTTTATCAGAGGCTGAGGCAGGATGGCCCACCTGTCAGCCGACAATGGCAGAAGGGCTTGGGGCTCTGGAACTTATCAGGCTAGTCATCTGCTGAATGGGACCCTAGATCATATATAAAACAGATTGACCAAGCTTATATTAAATTTAGACGCAACTGGAAAATAACGGACGCTATGCGTCGCTAGTGTCGAGAAATGAGCTTGCAATAACAAACACTAGATGGCAGAGTACCTGAACAGTACATAGAGTAATACGACTGTGGGATGACTTTTTTACGTCATGCCACCTCCAAATTTCTTTCTCATTGTAATGTGAGGTTATGTTACAATAAGACTTTGATGTGTCGCTAAATTGTAGCATACAGAAGCTTGTTTTACCCAAATTCATCAACACACATAGATGACATTTTGGTACATGGCTGATATAATGTTGTTTGCGTTCAATATATAATCTGTCATCATTTGATGTACGATATCTAATTGTTTTTAATTTTCAGTATACAATACCTCCCTAGCAACAACTATCACAAAATACTAAAAAGAGCAGATTTGTCTGCGTTTGTTGAATGCACATCATGATGCTCACGAAAAGGCACTAATTTATTTTGTGTGACCAAGATTACAATTTTTGAATATGAAGGAAAAGCAGGTATCCCTCTTCTGAAATTTATCCGAAAGGGGAAGAATTACAACTCCCTCCCCCTACACGTTTTCATTTTACAGGTGTATTATATGATGCGATATTGAAGCAGATAAATAATAACTGTACATTTCTCGTCCACATTAAATTCAACGTGTTCATAACGTAGACCTGATATATTGCTTCATGTAGGCTACACAGCTGGCAGTGTTCTTTTTACAAATAAGCGGTCGTACTAATCATTTTCTTTTCATCTGAACTATTGCTAGAATATGCGTTTGTGTTTTTATTTGCTCTGTATGTTGTTAAATAACTACTGAACATCGTCTTTGGTTAACAAATTGTTCTAGTATTCGTTTCATATCAGTCTTACGGTATTGAATTATGTCCATAACGTGGGCGAGATATTATCAGGCTGGAAAATTCGCTCTGAATGCATTTTTTACACAATTTTCTAATTTTCAACAGATTTACGATACCCTGTGCGGTTTCTCTGCCAATGCAGAGTTAATTGCAATATACGGTAATTCTGTTATTTTCCTGACACTTTTATATCCGTTCTCATAAACGTACTGATTTAGATTCTTTACCCTACTGTAGGTATTTTGCTCTCTACAAATCATCGTTAGTCAAATGAAATAGCCTATAATAGTTGTTTGTAACGAATTAGTAGACAACCTCAATCCCTCCTGACCGCCTCCCTTACGAATTTCTTTCTCACTTTAATCAAATTTACTTTATACTGGTCCTTAAATTACTGAAACTAGTGCTGAGGTAGTTACGGTGATTTCTGAAGTGAAAATCGTTCAATTTATAAGGGTGAAATCAAAAATAATTTTTGTAGCCTTCCCTTGTCCTTAATTGGAAATTTGAGTAACTTCATATGACGACAATATTTCTTCCTTCTTCTACAGTTAACATAATCGCAGATGGGCATTTCTAAATGAAGTTTGTTACACAGAAACCTTTGAGACAATATTGACACTTGAAATTCTTTATATAGTTCATCTATAAGAGTTAAACTAGCGCTGAGGTAGTTTCCTTCATACTCCACTTATTCACCTTGCATACATGAGTCTGTAACAGGTTAGGTTTGGTCAGTGCTGTCATGGTAATTTTTTTCTTGGCCATACACCCCACCCCTTGTTTTCTTCCTTGAAATATATTTTACTCTCCTCTCTCTATCTCTCCAATTGCCATTTAATTATTTTTTTTTTTTAATATTAAAGAAGAAGTAAATAAATTGTTTTGCTTTACAATTTAATTGTACAAGTTTGATTTAAAGAATGCACCATGTAGCACCACCATAGATGCACACTTGTCTCGATGAATCTTGGAGCGTATATTTGCAGCATTTCTTGTTTTTCAACCATTATTTTATATAATTCTGGATTCCAGTGCTGAAGAGGTGGATAATTTTTGTTTATGAACATCAAACAAAATAGGTACAGTAGGAACAGGAAGAGATGATCTAAGATCTGTATATCTGTATAGATCTCCACGTACAAAACTTAGGCACCATATGCCGTATGGCTCCTTACAGACAAAATTTTCATTTCCCCATACGATTAATTAAAAAAAATTGTAGGTTCCATACGATATATGGCCTCGTGTGGCCTCCATGACAGCACTGGGGTCAGTTAGTTTAGGCACTTTCACACCTTGCATATATAGTAGGCTCGCTCTATGCATCCCCAGTTAAAGACAGAGGCTACCGCACGCTGAGCGGTTGTCTTTTGAAGTACGACAGTCCCCCCAACCTTTTCTACCCACTTGGGGGATGGGGCAATCTCTGTTTCCGCTTTCTGAGGCAAACATAAATGTTGCCAATTCTCCCCTGAATGCTAAAACTTACTGCAGTCTTTCTTAATATGTTCAAACAATTCACAAGCGTTTTTGTTCGCTGTTTGAAAGTCTTCTGTAATTTTATTATTATTATTATTATTATTATTATTATTATTATTATTATTATTTCGTGGAGTATATTGTAAATTACTTAGTTGTTTACAATCCCAAGATAGCAATGATAGATGAACAGCAATTTTAAAGACATAATTAACTTTATTAGGACAATAATATAACCCTACCCAACCCCATACCCATCAAGGGAGTTATGTTGCAGGCTATCAAATCAGCCATGCAGTAAGAAACATGCAGTGGAGGAGCTCCCAGCCACGGACACGTTGTGTTACGATTTCCTCCGTACCACTGTGTTCTAAATCCTTTGGGAATGTTAAATGTTATGTTTTATTTAACGACGCTCGCAACTGCCAAGGTTATATCAGAGTCGCCGGTGTGCCGGAATTTTATCCCGCAGGAGTTCTTTTACATGCCAGTAAATCTACTAACATGAGCCTGTCGCATTTAAGAACACAAACGCCATCAACCTAGCCCGGGATCGAACCCGCAACCTCGGGCATAGAAGATCAGTGCTATACCAACTGCGCCAGGTCGACCTTGGGAAATGATATGGCATCAACTGAAGTCTAATGTTAGGAAAAACAATATTATCCCGACTTGAGTCTAGTGTGTTAACTTCTGCGTGATGGAGCTGCAACAATCGGTCCTCCTGTGTTCAACATGCAATTAAAACGGAAGGGAATTATATATGAAGCACGACAGGGACAGTAACCAAGAGAGATTTGTGATTCATTAAGGAGAGAGTGACTACAAATAGAGATAAGAGAAGAAAAATGTCGCTGCGAATTTAGACACGAAACACAAATTGACAATATTCTTTCGGTGTTGTTATTATTATTATTATTATTATTATTATTATTATTATTATTATTGATGTAGTCTAAGTATGAAAATATATTAGTTTGAAGAAGTTGACCGTACAATGATTCTATAACGGATTTATGCACACAGTAACTCAAAATTAACTATTCATTAATTCGTGATTGATTGAATTAAAGTACAATTTGTTGTATAGAAATAAATATACGATTGTTTCATACCCACGTGGCGAAGTCAATGTAAAATGTGACAACTGCGCGCCTAGAAATTTCCGCACGCGTCCCTTAATGACCGGGGTGGACCGTGCGGCCAAGTTCTTCTAGCAGCAAAAGAGACCGACTGGGGATCCTTTGAAAAATCCTACTATACAATCAACTGCATCTCCACAAAAAAATTCCTTATAAATTGAACGGTTTTCACTTCAGAAATCACAGGAACCGCTTCACCCAGGTAAGTAGTTAGCAGTTAATCATTTCAAAGCTCTTGTTATATTATGAAATAGCATCACACAATGCTGCTAAAATAAATGTTCCCAGTGTTAAAATTACAGAGTGTAAATTTCGCTTAGGACAGTTTTTGCTCTGGAAAATTAAAGGAAACAAACAGTATATCAAACCAGCAGCTGAGACACAAAGCACCTGAAATTCGAAAGTGGTTAAAAATTTTTATATTTCGTTCTTTCTTATTTACCAGCAACAGAAGTACCGGTATCAGATTTTTTGCAGAGCTAATATCAGAGGCCCCTCCTATTAGAGAATGTTTTGAATATTATTATATTCTGGAAAACTACATTGGCACATCAACCTCCCCTCCCCTCGCCTGAATTCTGGGCTGAAGCACGAAAATTTCGAAATGTACAAACTACAGATGCGGCAGAATATTACCACAATGGTCTTCAGCAAGAATTTTGTAAGACATATCCAAATATCTTCATGGTCATTACTTACTTACTTACTTACAAATGGCTTTTAAGGAACCCGAAGGTTCATTGCCGCCCTCACATAAGCCCGCCATCGGTCCCTATCCTGTGCAAGATTAATCCAGTCTCTATCATCATACCCCACCTCCCTCAAATCCATTTTATCTTCATGGTCATTATATGTATTAAAATAAAACATATACTACATGTGAAGTACCTACTAAAAATGAGAGAAATAGAAATGGGAAGGACAATAAAAAAAGTGGAATGGACAAACACTAAGAAACTATTCATCTTGAATCAGTATGAACAATAGGATACTTTTTTTTTTGGTGCTAGTGGTATAGAATATGAAATTAAGTTGCATCAATAAGTTTTTCGAGTTTAGCATTACTTTAAGTATTTATTGTCCCCCTGTTGGAAAGATGGAATTACTTTGTTTGAAACTTGATGAAATTTTATTGTACCTTAACTCAATTTATTAAGGTACAATAAAATTCAAAATAATAACTGCAGGCCATTTTAAAATAAATCTGTTGGATGTAAATTATTTCTTAATTTATTAGGACCATAAAGGTATTGTTACAAGCGATAGATTGAATCATTTTTATCTTAATAATTTAATGTAGGATGATTATTTCGGGAATTGTTATGCTCTAAATTGTGAGGATATTTTAATACTTTTTTAAAATATAAATTTGGAATATGTTTCCAGTTAGTAAAGAGTAATTCAGAGAGACAGAGGTCTCAAGCATATTTATTGACACATGCCAGAATTATTAAATATGAAAAAAAGAGTTATTACACTAACATACTGTTTATAAAGTAACCAAATCTTAAGAAATACAGTATATGTACTGGTATTCTATATAAAGGCATAGGAGTGAATATAAATCTGTTTTAAGGAATTCCTATTTAATATTCCTGCTATAGGAACATGACAAAATAAATACAACGCAGCATGGAAGCTAATTCAACTTTATCGAGTATTGTTGATGAGATGTGTTATGAAGGTAGACCGAATCATTCAATATAAATGTATAAATAGGACGAATAATAATAGATTAATTTCAATGTATGTAGTATCAAAACTGAAAGCGGTAACTAGTCTATGAATGATGTCTTAACAAGTATAAATAAAATGAACTCTTGACAATAGACACACATTTGGCTTCAATAATAACTAGGACTTAAAGAAATTTATGGTAGCTCACCTGTCAGGCAAAACTCTGAATAGTCTGCATTGTCGAACTATAGAAGCGCGATTAAAAAGTATTTTTTTCCCCACCCATTACATATGATTGCTTTTTTCAAGTCCCGGTAATAACATTATTAAATTAATTATCCCACATATTTGGGTGGTGCCTTTCTCTTTGTTTCTGACATAATTTATGAGAGTTTCTCTTTTACACTTCAATAGAGAAATATAACTTTCAGTGGACAATGAACGTGTAACTCTAATGGAACTCTAAGAACCACAGCATTAATGTTTTCTTCTTTTCTTTCATGCCCTTTAGTTTTTGTTGCAGATAACATCATGCTATTGGATAATTATACATGCACCTTTCTAATAAAATTGGCATATATTTCACTGGTCTCAGAAGTAAAATTAAATGTATAATAGCTTCTCGGTGCAAAATATTTACTGAAAATTATTGTAGGATTTGAATAGAAATGCCACTTCTCAGGCAAGGTTATTCGTGGATGACTGTATAATATATAGAAAAAATTAGTGATAAATCTTATATCACCGCCTTGCAAAACTAGCTTGATGTTATTGAAAACTGGACTACAACAAATAAAATTAAAATCATCATCATCATCATCCTTCACGAATTAGGCCTCTGTAGACGAGCAAGAGTAAATCAATATGTATCCTTCTGTAAAACACAAAATTAAATTCGTCTGATATACCAATTAAATGGATCACCAGTGCCACAAGTAAACACTTAGGTACTGTATATATTTTAGTAACAAACTGGTTGAAATAAGTCACTAATATTACAAGGATAGCCTGGAAAACACTACATTTCTTTATGCGTATTCTTAAGAAAGCTAACCGAAAGTCAAAAGAATTAATGTACATAACCCATGTTCGGTCCACTGCTGTGGAGTAATGGTAGGCACATCTGACTGTGAAATGAGTGGGCCCGGGTTCAAATCCTGATTGGGGCAAGTTACCTGGTTGAGGTTTTTTCAGAGGTTTTCCCCAATTGTAAGGCGAATGTCATGTAATCTATGGCGAATCCTCAACCTCATCTCGCCAAATATCATTTCACTATCACCAATCCCATCGAGGCTAAATAACCTAGTAGTTGATACAACATCGTTAAATAATCAATTTAAAAAAAAGACGTCAGATAAGCAGAGGAAGTTACAAAAGCTTGTGGTGGTGAATTTAAAGTTTCCGTGATGTTCAAGAAAGGAAAGTACTACAAATGGGAGGAAAAGTAGATAGCCTATATTGGTGTATTCATCACATGATATTACACAGGAGATATCACCACATATGGTTGTAAATAACCAAGAACATTTTAAATCTGAATGTGTATTTTAGTGTAATCAAGTGTTGCTTTGTATAATAAGAACTGTAGGCACTGTGTATAAATCTCGATATGCATCTGAAAAAAATAGTAATCAACTTGGCAGAAATGTTCGTGTGTCACAATATAATTCGTAATATTTTATTTGTTAATGGCACTGTTATTTTTATTAAAGTATGTCAGCAGTTACATGTACTACACAAGTGTCTTAATTCTTTGGAAAACAAGTATTTATGTCATTTGGAACAATAATATGAACATTTTCCATTTTGGTAATAAATTAAGTGGCAAGAAAATGTTCGTCACACCATATAATATTTCATATTTTTTACATGATTAATTATTCCTTTTCATTAAGATTTTCTGTTTATATTTTGGAATGCTTACGTTAAAAGACAGTGATGTCTCTTTCATAAACGCTTAAGTATTTAATTAAATATCCTGTGAAGATCATAGTTACTTCGAAAATGTTATGTGTGTCACTATGGAATGACCCATCAGTATTGTTAGTATTGTTACAAATTACAAAACCTGAAACTGTTAGAATGGGATCAGGAGTAGTGACAAAAAAATGTAATGTTGTAGGCCTACATCAACATGACTATTTTAATCCAGTGTCTAATAGTTTTTAAGGTTTGAAGGCCTTTTGAGGTAAACAGTATTGAAAATGTGAGGGAAGGGGTATTTCTTGGTAATGGATTAGGCCTGTATATTTTATAATATTATTAACTATATATTGTTAAAGTACCTAGTAAATATCGTAATATGTATATTATATAATACTGTAAACGAGACATCACAGGCTGCATACTAGATTATTCTTGTTTTTGTATAATTATACGAACATGTATGAAATAAACAAGACTACTATTGCTTAGGTTAGGATAGTATTACTTATATATTGTAATCAGGCTATATGCACAAATTTTCCAATATACTACTATCATAACTAAATAGGTAATGTTAACATTAATTTTCATACGTTTTTGTGGTGCAAGTTAAAATAATTCAAAGTAAAGTATAACGAAACTCCGACAACATTATAATTATGAACGTCAAATTCTCTTATTTTATTTATTTTTCAGTGTTTGGTCCCTTATTTCCCATTGTTCTTTGGATTTATCTTAGTAAAATATCAATTAACGGATAAATTATGTTATACACTCAGTTGATAATATAAATAATATTCACGACAAATATATAAAAACAGAAGAGATAACGAATCATAATTTAGCCGACCGATAACTTTATAACATGGTCTACATATTCTATATTCTATATAGGTACATTGGCTTTGCGCCGAGAGATTGTATTGCATTCTATTCAATACAAAGGCGTACTTTATCTTATCTCTTCGCTTCGCCCACGTGACAACTATATTTAGCTCCCTCGTTCCGAACTTGCCAAGTTTCCAAGGTCATATAGGCCAATAATATTTATCCATGGTCATCAGTTGTCGACAGTACATACCGAGATTATCTCGTAAGCAAGAAATAATCGATTTAGAGTTCGTGTCTCGTGATGGTGTTGGTCATTGTGCCATCTGTTGACGATTATTGACCTACATCAAGCCGGCCTCGACTGCAAACCCTAAAGCCTATATAAAAGAGCTATCTGTTAGTATATATGATCTAGGACGGGACTTAACTCTATCTGGAGATGAGGCAGGATGACCCACCTATCAGCATCGGATTCACGATGTAATCCAGCCCACCTGTTGGACTTACAATTGTCGCATATATAGGGCACACAAAGGACCAAAGTGTGCTTAAGTGTACGCATCCAGAAATTCAAGCCCAGACTCTACCTTTTCCTATGCAATTCTCTCTGTCATCAAAGTTATCATCTGTCACTGCTTGATCTCAGACAGGTCATACTCTGATAATGAGTTATGATTGCTTTCTTACGTTATTTTCTTCATTATCTCTTTTATCATAAACGTAATCTTTTTCCGTCTGTTGTTTCATTGACCCAGTCATGCCACACATTCGGATCTTTGCTCTTCTCAAGTTTTCGTCGCTTAGTATCTGATATTTATTTGTTAAAACTGTAATAAAATCTCTGGAAAATATATAAGACGGTAAAAAGAAATGTATCTATTGTCATAGCATAGGCCTATATATTGGTCATAAAGTTGATATTATATGTATATCTTTGTTATTCTAATAGGTGCATGGGCGATTGCTGTCCCCCCAGTTCAATTTGCAGGTCGCTTTTACAATGCACAAAGATTGAACATAGCCTCTGGATGATACCACATTATAGTATCTAATAAGCAGCTAATAAGAATGACGAATGTGTTACACCAAAATAGAACCACTAGCAATAGACTAAAATTCACTGAGTGACAAGTGACTTCACGCATCTACTCTAGGGTTAATTATTTTGACACTTCGTGAATGTAGTAAATTATATCAGACTTTAGAATATACGATAATATAAGAAAAAAATTAAATTACCATAATATTGGGTCAATTTTCCGTAATGGCTATGCTTATGGACGCACATGCAAGATGTTTAGTGCTTCAGTTGTTTTCCTCAGCTGACTGTAACGCGAGATGGTGACATTCGTCCATTATCAGTGCAAATGATGCTCCTGGTGCAGAACTTCACTCGCCTCAGTCACCTAATATTAGTGAGCGAGTGATCGTGATCAAATGATTACTCATAGTACCATAGAAGTCAATGCAAAGAACTGGCTTGCAATGTTACAATCCATTAGTCACATGATCGTCTTACACGCCAGCAAATATGGTATATGAAGAGTTAACTTCCCAGATCACTGAACTACTAAAACTGTTTTACCTGAAGAACAGCCATTGCCTCTTTGTAATCATAAGCATACACAGAGTACAGCTTGAAGAATGGTGCCAGCTTCAAGAATGAAGCTGCAACATGTTCAGGATTTAACTTTAGCTCATTCAGCAGTTCACCATTGACGTTATAAAGACTTTCAATGTGTCCGAATAATGTCATGTATGTAGAATGGGAGATGAAGGTCTTCTTCTTCAATGGCTCCATGAAAAACTGAAAGGAATATAGAAACACTTTAATATGATTTATTTTTATTGCACAGATTTCTTCTTCTTTTTCTTCTTAGGTACAACAGCCTAGATAGATCAAGACCACACCATGATCTTGCTTCATTGGTACCTTACATAGATTCCACAGAGGTTATTATTCAATACAATTGGATCGCATTTTTAGAAAGGAATTAAGTCAAAATGTTCTACTTTTCAGGAGAGCAAAAGAACTTACTTCATGAATAAATACCAACCAATGCTATAATATAAACATGAATTTTATATTAGAGACACAGGGAAAGGTTTGACTAAATTCCTTTGTTTGCTAATCTTTGCGTCTTGGAAGTATTAATCATTTCATCAGTAAAAATAAAAATGACAAATTTTGACCTTGTTCCTTTCTAAAAAAAATGCGATTCAATTCAGCAGTTATAATACATATATAGTAAATATATTTATCAATATACTTTCTTTATTTATATTAACCTAAATTCTAATTTGGGAAGTCAAAAGGAGGATAACAATGACAAAGAAAGCTTTTAACTGAAAAAGGAGCACCTTCTGCGGACCTCTGGAAAAAGAACTAAGGAAGAGACTAGTGAAGTGCTTTGTGTGGAGTATGGCATTGTATGAGGCAGAAACATGGACATTACGATGAAGTGAAGAGAAACGAATAGAAGCATTTGAAATGTACATGAAGAAGAATGGAGCATGTGAAGTGGACAGATAAAATAAGAAATGAAGCTGTGTTGGAAAGAGTGGGCGAAGAAAGGATGCTGAAACTGATCAGAAAGAGAAAAAGGAATTGGTTGGGTCACTGGCTGAGAAGACACTGCCTACTGAAGGATGCAATGGAAGGAATGGTTAGCAGGAGAAGAGTTTGGGGCAGAAGAAGATATCAGATGATAGACGACATTAAGATAATTATATGGATCATATGCGGAGACTAAGAGGAAGGTAGAAAATAGGAAAGATTGGAGAATGCTGGGTTTGCAGTGAAAGACCTGTCCATGGGCAGAACACGTATGTAAGTATTCTAATTTGGTGCACTCTTAGCAAACTGACATAGTGTCGGCTTTTCACACTGGAGAACTGGATAATGATGAAGAGCATCAGATTTTCAGCGCAATATAATCATATTCGCCCTCATTTCAAACTTAACTCTTGTTCTACTGAAAACCTACAATTTATGCTTATGCCCTTTTTATCACGCACCAAAGAAATATATACTTAGTAGCAATACTACTTTATAGTGCATTTAAATCCAGGCCTTGATAATAACAATAATCAACAGGAATATATTAAAGAATTTCATCTTCAAAGTTTAATTTCTATAACAGGAAAATATAGAACCAACTAGAATGAACATATTTCAAGGATGGAGCCACATAGATTTCCGAATTTATTTAATTTCAGACCCACAAAAAGAAGAAAAGTGGAACATCTACGGAAACTGCGAATGACACAAAGAATAATAATATTATTGCCTCATAACCAGACTAGACCTTTGCATCATTTAGATAACATACCGTATTTCACTGCATAATAGTTGAATTTGTTTTTTTATTATTTTTTTTTGGCGTGAAAATATATGGTGCGATCATTATGTGAAGAATAAATTAAAATGGTAATGATTGGTCACATCAGCTTCCACGTAACAGGGAGTGTGCGAGCAAGAAGGGCCAAGTTGCACGATTCATAGCAGAAGAGAAAGGAAAAGGGAAGGAGAGGAACCGGTATTAGTGTGAGACACTGAAACTGAAACGTAAATAATACCTTAAAGAATAAAAATTGCTGTGTGTTATTGAATTAAAATCACATATTTATTGACTGAAAATATTCACACTATTGTTGAATCACATGTACCAGTACATCTGATGCATTGAAGTCAATATTATCTGACTGCGGGACCAGTTTGCGGAAAGATGATTGGTATAAGCCTAAAAAAAAGTATATGAACACTTGTAAACAACTACCATTCAGAACCAACAATTGTACTGAACTGAAGGCATTTATGGCTATTGGCTTGGTGCTAACACCTCGCATCTCCATTCACTTTCGTCAGCTGCCACTACTGTTTCTCGCACATTCGACCTTGAACATAAAGGTACTTTGTGTTGCAGTGGTAGCACATTATTTTTTAATAATTCTTGATTGTAATAAACAGAGATAGCCATGCAACGAATATGCTGTGAAATTTTTAAGACCTGATCGGTTTGTCTATAAATAAGGGTGCGACCATTATGCAATGAAATACAGTAATACTGAATGTACCAACAATTAAACATTTTTAAAATTGGTACCAAACAAAACATTTACATGAAATTGTCATGCACTGGTCTCTGTTAATGTCCTTCTGCTTGCTGTGGTCACAGGTGTAGAGAGAGGACACGGGAGTGACAGGACAAAGTGGCCGAAGCTTGTGGAGGGGGGATGATGTGACGATGTAGAAAGGAAAAACTCTGGTTCCAGATACAGGTATTAATTTCAATAATTAGTTCCTCCACTGGGTCATGAGCAGGGGAAACGGGAGTGCTGTCGAGAAATTCTCGAGTATTGAAATTCTTGGTCCTATGACTCTGATTGAAGCTAGTTGAAGATGTGACGAGGCTAGGATGGGAGATATATGAAGTGAGTAGTAACGGGAGTGTCTGGAAAGAGGTGAAACGAAACTTGCTCGACAAAGGGCAATTAAAGCGAGAAGGAGAATTGTGAGGCAGGAAACAGGTTGGGGTGGTTCTCGACTACCAGGAGCTATTCAGACACCACATGGCCCTACCTTCAGCTGCTATCGAGCTCGCAAACTTGGCCAGCGACTCCGACCGCTAAGGGGGTGGGGAAGTGTTACCAATACTAACGACATCCGTCGAAAACTAGGTATCTTCACTTACTGAGCTCGCAGAATTGGCCTGCGATTCCGATCATTGAAGGGGGAGGGGAGGGCTTGAAGGAAGGAAAATTTTTAAATTATGGTTTATTTAACGACACTCACAATTGCCGAGGTTATATCTGAGTCACCAGTGTGTCGGAATTTTGTCTCGCAGGAGGCCATTGCATTTAAGCACACTTAAATCCATCGACCTGGGCTGGGATCGAATCCGCAATCTGGAGCACAGAAGGCCAGCCTATACCGACTATGCTACCCAGGCAGACTTGAAGGAAGGACTAGGGTTGAGCAAGCCGGGGTGAGTGTGGGGAGTTGAAGTTAGGAATGCTACAGAGGTGAAGAGTCGAGGAAAAGAAGGAAAGGTGAGATGTGAGTGGCTTGAAAACTGGGGTGCTTCTCCACTAAGAAGCCTTCCCTACAACTTTTTATAAGGCCAGTCGCAGTTCAGCCCCTCACGTGACTAGTCACGTCACAGGTCGAAGGGGGAGAGGGAGAGACAGACAGAAGGCTTCCATAAGCTCCCCATCAGGAGTAGAAATGGAACCCACTCGATCTGAGGCTGACACTGCAGTGATGCAATATTGGCGGGGAGAAAGTAGCCGGTCATTTCAAGTAGCATGTGTTCTGCCTGGGGGGGGGGGGGGCGTTTTCCTCTTTTCAAGCAAGGACCGCAAGTAGAAGGCAGGAGGGGATGGTCCTCCTCCCTCTTTATGATTTACCAACGTGGATGGCAAACCAGATAATAAGTGAAAGTTGAGGTAGGCTCATAAGGAACATAAATGATGAAAACATAACACAATGCTCAGCACACTTAATGAAGGTGCAATATCTGATTTTGATTAAACTCCAATTAAGCATTTATAACTTTACTTACTACTTATAGATTAGTTGTCCAATGCTCATCTATTTGGGAATGAAGTCATTTCCCATTCGCAATACAATTCCAGCTCCCTTACCCCCAGAATATATCTACATAAATTGCATTTTCATGAATAACAAATGCTGGTATAAAATTCATAAGCAGAAAGTGGGATCAAGACGAGATATTGGTGTACATTGACACATTTCGAACATTATGTACAGTATATGTCCCCCCCCCCCCTCCTTATTTGGCATTCTCACTGACAGCCAGCTTGCAAATAAACCACAGGCTGCCAAAATGAAGCCAGTATATGAATCAATGAAATATGAAGGGAAAAGAAACGTGCGGGTTTTTATGTTGTTATGATTGTGAATCTGGAATCTTACCTTCATTATGACTTCCAGCTGATGCAAGTAACTCACTTCTGACGTCAGTATTTCCTGAATAGTTTGATACCTTAAAGATTTTTCTTTCTCTTCAATAGAGTTCTTGTTGATATCATCTAATGCTGTTAATACTGAAAAAGTAAAAAAAGATATATATATATATATAGTAAACACCAGCCTTTGTGGTACCTATCTGTATTCAATCACATCTCATTTAGTCCTGTTGTACTGTACAATGTATAGAGAAATAATTTTGTAATGATGCATAAAATCGATTTCAAGATTTTCACCTACATACATGCTTTCAACATTCTTTACACCAAAAGTAAATTCTGCATTATTTTATTAGTTTTTGCTCAAACTCTAACAGCAGATATTCTTTACATAATATTTACGAGTCAATTTATCCAGAAAGTAAGCATATACGATGTCAGAGTGAATAATGGCTTCCTTCAGAGTTTTGTTACATAAGATATAGCATCAAACTTCACAACACGACTGTTGTTAAAAAAAAAAAACCTCAAATCATAAACTTGTTGAGGGGGAGATTGAGAGAGACACAAATGATGCAGTCTCCTCTATTCACTTGCCTTCAGTCTTTCGTATGAAAGCCAACCAATTATCTTCTTATTGTGAGGCAGCATTAATGGTAGGAAGTGTTAAGGCAGGGTTACACTGTTCAACATGTGGCATGACTTGTTTACACAAAAGCACAAGTTCATTTGTCAAGAAATGTCAGTTTCAAAAATTTCTGCTGCAGTTTATTTCATTCTAGATTGTAATCTGAAGGACAAACTGCGACAAAGAAAATGGTGGAGAAGACAAATGACCAATGTAATGGCACACCAAACAGCTTTGATAAATTAATTGAATTATGATGACGGATATATGTATATATTTACAAATTTTACAAGAATGTCCAATGTTGATTCAGATAATTTACTTACACTTATATCACCAATAATAACAAAACAGGATACAAATTATGGGTTGTTACTATTCAGCAGATTTTCTTTCTGTTGGAAATTCTTAGAATTTCTTTTAATTTTATTGCTTCTTGTATGAATCCATTTTGAGTTTACAATGTACACTTGGAATTTTGGTATTTGTTCCATCTATCAGAATTTTGGAGTCTTGTTAACTTTTCATAAGTTAACAGAACTTGAGTTTCTAATTCTAGCATAATGGGTTTGTTAGAGGTGATGGCTTGTAATGCTGCAATCGGTGTAGTTTTGACTGTACCAGTTATCAAACACAATGCTTGATTTTGAGTGTGTTCAAGTAATTCTTTGTTTGTATTAGAAGATGTCAATATTTCTCCATAGTATTTTAGAATTGGTTTGATATAAATATTGTAATTTATGTTCTTGCGCTACCCCACTTTGTACCTGCAAGCCTTTTCAAAAGTTTAAATCTGTCAGTTGTTTTCTCAGTTATATACTTTATGTGATTTTTCCAAGTCAGTTTTTTGTCAAAGTATACTCCTAAATATTTTGCATTCTCTGTTCTTTCCAGTTTAGTGTCTCCATAATGCAGAGTAATTTCAACTGGTGTTTTTCTTAGGGAAAACAACTGAAAATTGGTTTTTGTTACATTTACATTCATGAGATTATTTTTACATCAGTTTTTAAGTTCTTCTAGCGCTGCCTGGATTTTTTTTGTCTTCAATTTTTCTGTTTTCTTTGTTTTTTGTGAGGACCATATAATTAGATCATCCGCAAAGAGAGCTGTTTTCACTCCAACTTTTTCTACTTGTTGTGGAAGATCATTAAAATACTGTAAGTATATATTGAATAGTGTTGTACTGAGCACAGCACCTTGAGGTAAGCCTAGGTTTGCATCTGGAGGTTGCTGTGCCATAACTTGTAGCACAATATCTTTGGTTTAAAATTCAGAGCTCCAGCGCAACATGTTACCACTAATACCCATTTCATGGAGTTTCTTGAATAAGTTACATCTCCACACATTATCGTATGCTGACTTTAAATCCAGAAACACTGCCAGTGTACCTTCTTTATTGTTAAATGCCTCCTTGATGTCTTGACTCAGCAATATTACTTGTTCGTTGGTTGAATGATTTCTTCTAAACCCTGTTTGGGATGGTGATAATAGACTATAGGTTTCTAAGAACCAGTTGGGTCTTGTCGATATCATTCTCTCCATAATTTTCGCTAAATGGTTGGTTAACGATATGGGTCTATAATTAGTGATATCATCTGCTGATAATGACAGTTTTTTTCCAATCTGCTGGGATTGATGGTTTCCAGACATAGTTGTAAAAATTTAGTAGTGTAGCTTTAACTTTAATACCTAGGTGTTTTATGAATTCAGGCAAGGTTTTGTCAGGACCAGAGGCTTTATTGTTATTCATTTTATTGATTGCTTAGTTAAGTTCAAATTGGCTGAAAGGTTCGTAGAAAATTCTTTCTGTTGAGGCTAAATGGGGATGCTCATTTTGTTTTTGTTTCCTTAATCCATTTTTCATAAGCTTCTGTTCTTTTCTGTAATGTCTTGGTATTTTATTCAATGTAAAATTGGTGTTGAAAATGGATGCAATTTTTAAATCATGTTATTTTTATATTTCGATGTATTATGGGTTGCTTTGGTTTATTTTCTCTTTGTGTTTTTTATATACATTTATAAATTTTAGTACTATCTTTTCTATAATCTAAATGTTCTACAAAATTATTGCATGCATTTCTTTTAGTATTAATTAAGTTTCTCTTCAAAACTGCAGCTGTATGTTTCCAATATAAAATACTTGCTTTATCTTTATTAGTTTCAGCTTTTCTCCCAGTTTCTACTCGGTTATTTTTTAATTTTTCCTACTCTTTTGTCCAAAAAGCTATGTATGTTTTCACTTTTCCTCTTGGAATGAATTTCTTTGCTGTTTCAATCAAAATTTTATAAATATTAGAATTGATGCTATCCAATGAATCTAGGCTTATTTCAATTTCCTAAGGTAATTTTTCCTCTAGCTCTCTTGTATATCCTTCGCAATTACCATTCTCCAAATCCCAAGACTTTTTTGCTCGTACTTCGTCTATCTTTGGGTATGATTTAACGTTAGCAATTCCTGCTCTGTGATCTGAACTCAAAGATTCTGATATCTTCCTATGTGTTCTATATGCAATATTAGAAGATAATGATAGGCGACCTTTAGTAGCTAGTTCTGAGAGCAGAGAAGCGGGGCTAGGGGAAGGTAACCTCGCGACCTATGCATATGCCGACCTGAGATAACATTCAGTAGGGTCTATCATCCGTTCAAAAACATTATCGTTCCACAGTCTGTACAAACCTTTTATTAAATCTCTGCTTCTGTACAATGCCATAGTTTGCATTTCACAAATGTCCATCTGAGTCTTTTGAATGACTTTGGTGACCTTTAAATAAAGGTAGTTTTTATATAGCAACTATGGAAAAAAAGCGCGTGCTCATGCACGCACACATACACAAGTTACCTGGTTGAGGTTTTCCGGGGTTTTCCCTCAACCCAATATGAGCAAATGCTGGGTAACTTTCGGTGTTGAACCCGGACTCATTTCACCGGCATTATTACCATCTCATTCAGACACTAAATAACCGAAGCTGTTGATAAAGCGTCGTAAAATAAGCTACTAAAATAAAAAATGCTCTTCTTGTTGAGATCCAAGTGATTTCTTAATGTTTGGAAACCAGGTGGTAGTTGCTCGGAGCCAAGTCAGGACTATACAGTGGATGATGGAACACCTCCCATTGGAACTGTCACAGGAGGGTTTGAGTTCGTGCAGCAGTATGTGGCCAAGCATTGTCATGGAAAGAAACAACCCCAGAACTCATGCCTCGTCGTTTTGTTCTGAATTGCTCTCCTCAGTTTGGTTAGTGTCTGACAATACACACCAACACCAGAGTTTATTGTTGTGCCTCATTCCATGAAATCCACTAACAAGACACCTTTCTTGTCCCAAAAGACAGTTGCCATGAGCTTCTTGGTTGAAAATGTTTGGAGACATGTTTGTGGTTTCGTAGGCAAGTTGGTGTGATCCATGCCATTGACTGTCCTGTGTTTCAAAATTCACATACGGAACTTATGTCTCATCTCCTATAACAATCTGGTCGAGAAACCAGTCACCTTCACTCTCGTAGTGCTGAAGGAATGTCAGTGCTGCTTCCATCCTCGTGGTTTTTCTCGGCTCCAGGCAAAACTTTCGGTACCTACCAAGCACAAAACTTGCGACAGTCTAATCTTTATGTCACCACTCCGTATAGAACAGTCTGACTGATTTGCAGAAAGTGCTCAGAGTTCCGAAATTGTGAAACAGAGAGTTTATTTGACCACATCATCCACTTTTGCAACAAGTTCATCGTTTACAATAGATAGTAGGCCACTTCATTCATCATGGATGTTAGTGGGCCCATCTCAGAATTCACGACACAAACATCGAACAATACTGTCACTCATAATGTTCTCATGCATTGCAATAATTTTGCAATGAACTGCAGCTGCCATTAATTGTTTTGCCTACAGAAACTGTATTACTGCATGTACCTCACACTTAGCAGGAGCTTCAATTACTGCACATATTTTAAATGCCTGTCTTGGTGAGAGAAATAGTCGAATGCAATCTATGATACTGCCAGAAGCATACTGAACTAAACTACATAGCGGAACAAAGAGGAGGCTGCTACCGCCACTCCTGCACATAACAGACGAAACCAGAACTAACTTTACAATTCATCCTCGTATAAATTCCAGGTCTATAATCTTTTCGCTGTAAGAAAAATCCTAATGTAAACAGTAGCACGTGACTGAAGTGAGGCTTCACTGGCCAATGTTTGGCACCATAGATTCTCAGTATGTGTTCCGGCCTACTGTTGTACATTCTGTTTCATGTTGAACATTTCCCATTACTCGTCAAGTAGGCCTAACCTCAATACTCTGCATTCATTTGCTTAGGAAACATTTACTTTATAATTACAAATCTGTGCTTCAGTGGCTGGCCATGATAATATCTTTGAAAAATATTGGAGTGCAAGAGGTCAAATGACTTTATTGTCAAACGCCTGGCATTAGAAAACAACAACTTTATAATTACTGCAATTAAATTATTTTTAAGTCTTATGTCTTCACAATGGGCAGTTGAGGGTGCAGAAGCCATACTTCAGTACCACGTGCTTACATGAACAACTACGAGCTTAAGTGACGCCAGCTTGTTACAAGAACAGACTACCTCAGTATTGCTGTGGTATTCATCCGCGTTCATAGTACATAACAAAATATAAAAGTAGCTTTTCTTTTACATAGTGTTTTACATATGAGTAAAGTTAAATGTTTAATCGTATTTAACAACTAGAATTCAATGTTTTATTTTCAAATAATACAAGATTGTAGTTTCGAAATACGAACTATATTTTCCTGCATCATGTGAGTGTTTCGACTGGGAGCCAATCATGGGCATGGCAGCAACGTACTTATGTTTACATTAGGATTTTTCTTACAGCGAAAACAGTATAGTTATGAGTTTTTGTAAAATATTTTGAAAATTAAGCTGCTTAAAAACGTTCTGCATATTTATTAAAGTATCCATCTAAGAGTTCATTTTAACTCTGTTAATCTGGAACACCTTGTGTATGTATATATGCAGAAAGTTAAAATGTTTCAGAAATAGAACAGAATCAGTGCTGTCAATACTTACCGTTGGTTTTAGGATATATTTGCACGTACCTGAATCTCATACAAATTTATGATCTAGTCTATACACTTTTCATGCACTCTTATAATGTACTAGGCCTAGTTTACTACCAACATTACTGTAATTACCACCACCATCATTCCCTGTTTTATTATGTGGTGGACATACATTTTTTTTAGCATGAGTGTTATAAATATTTGAAACTCGAACATTTAAGGTAATAAATATGTAAATAAATAAATAAATCTTAAAATTTGTATAAATCCCATGGACAGTGAATATACATAATAATGAAAGTACAGATACATAAATGTGGTCTTATAACAATTCAGCAGTTGATGCCTCTCATCATCAGAGCTACTGATGTGCCAAAACTTCTGACGATGCAGAAAATATGAGAACAACTACTGTAGATCGACTGACATCATCTGGCTGACCTTTCACTAACAATAAGTCCCAACTCGTCCTTATCAGCTTGTTCAATTTCTCTCCGATGTCTCCAGTGTTGTCACCTATTCTCGAATAGTGGTCGACATAACATAGTTTTTACCATCCTTAAATGATGATTTTATCAGACTTGGCAACACAGTAACTGATGCAATCATGAGAATCATACTCCAGTTCCAAGTAAGTTGGCACTCCCATGTCGCAGCTGGTAGGTACTGCACTAGTGCTCGATTTTCTAGGTCAAAGGCACAGAAGTTTTGGTAATACAGTAGGGTTCAATCAGTGTCATATGCTGTGAGATAACATGAATGTAGGTTATGGCAAGTATCCTCTAGGAACGTCAGTTTTCTATGCTCTCATTCCACCATTAGACCTATTATTGTTACATCATCTTTCAGACTATGAATGGTCTCTACTTCGCCTGTTGTTAAAATACTTCCCTTAGTATCTACATAGGCCTACTTGAATGGAAACTTTCTCAGGAACTTTCATGATGTCACGAAAACAATGATTTAATTGGTCCTACATGGATAAAGTTCTGAACAGTATCATATTTAAGTACCATATAAGTTATTGTTTTGCAGGTGTTTTTACACTATAAGAAGTGATGTAAGAATTTTGTTGCATTATATCACCTTTCATCCTTGTCCTGGTAGTAAAGATGTGGTGCTCGTTGATAACATTCCGAAGCTCAGCACTCAATGTTAATTGCCTCTGAGGGGTATTGTACACCACAGCCATTTTCACGAAAGTTTACTATTAGTCGCTAAAATACCTAGGGGATAGAAGACTTAACTTTAAAACAAACATACATAATACATATATCCAAATACATTTCTATAAAGTGTACTCTGAGACATGTGGTAATTCTGCCATGAATGATCCCAAGCCTAGTTGAAAAAGGTGGGTGTATGAATAAGTAATGTGATCTAAGGGATGGCTCTGATGTTCAGCAGGAGTAGACATTAAATCCCAAGAAATGCCATAGCTGAAAATTGTCAACACTATTATCAAATCCTACCCTGAGAGAAGATGGGTGAAGACGAGGACCTGCCACCTTAAAACAGAGTCCACTCAGCTAAGGTATGTTAACCCTGAAAGAAAAGTCCCTCGTCCACCTGGTTGGAGGTTATATCATAGGAACTGACAATTCTGCATCTGTAAAAATAAAATGCATTGTGAAATCATTATACAGTGAAGATCGTTGTATTTCTTAACTTAATGCTTCAGAACAAACAATTGTTACAAGAAATCCATTGTTCAGAAAAGTATTGTATAATTCACTGATTTATAAATAACAGTGATTCTCAGGTGAACCTATTTTGTAAGGAGTACACATATTTTCAATACATTTTCTTGATTTATTCTTTAAGTACTTTATATTCAATAATAGTATTTAAAATTGTTTTGTTTTAATCTACTGGAAGGATGGAAATATCATATGTACTTCGGTACAACATAATAATTAATTTTTTTAATCAGTGCTGAGTGTCCTGTATTTTTTTCTGATGTTTCTGGGAACCCTAAAAATGATGCCCCAAGCTTCAGCTTTCATATTGTGTTTCCAGGCACAGATTTCCGCAAGTTTTACACAATCTTGTAAGCTTACTCCCAACTAAAATAAAAGTTCAGACACCTTTCAAAGTTAGCAAAGCTTCCCATTTATACTACTGTGATGATTTATTTACAACTGTACTATCCAACAGTAATGGTCCGAATTTTGACGTCTTCGTTACCAGTACTGTTTGATTTAAAATTTTCGTCCTTAATTTATAGAGGGCAACAATATTTTTACAAGTTTCAAGATTTCATTTAACATTATACTAAGTGCTGTTTAAGAGTTTTACAGATCTGTCGTTCTTGGTTGGATAAAATAGAAGACACAAGTCACACGTAATAGCCCAATTTGTTTGGTTGACGAAAGGGTTAGAGCAAACTGCAGGTTCACCGTGTCGGAGCTTAGTGAGGATTTTCCACAGATTAGTTGTACTCTTCTGTACAAAGTGATTACCGAAGATTTGGGCTACCGGAAACTTTCTGCCAGATGGGTGCCTGAACTCCTTTCTGAGGAACAAAAGGCTCAGCAGATGGGACCAGCACTGTCCTTTCTTGAGCGTTACGAAAGAGAAGGTGATGCTTTTCTTGATCAGATTGTGACAGGAGATGAGACTTGGGTGCGGTATGTGAATGCAGAAACAAAGCTTCAATCAATGCAGTGGAGCCGTACTCACACCCCGAGAAAACCCACAAAGTGTTGTCAAACACTTTCCACGAGGAAACTCATGGCAACTGTCTTCTGGGACAGAAAAGGAATTTTGCTAGTGGAGTTCTTGGAGAGGAATGCCACAATTAATGCTGAGCGTTACTGTAACACACTAACAAACTTGAAAAGGGCCATTCAAAACTAACGTCGTGGCATGTTGAGCTCTGGGGTGATTTTCCTGTATGACAACACCCAGCTGCATACAGCGTGTCGTACTGCGACCAAACTGCAAGAGTTCAACTGGGAAGTAATGGATCATCCTCCCTATAGCCGAGATTTGGCACCTAGCGATTACCATTTCTTCATGCTCATGAAGACGTGGCTTGGCTCGAAGCGCTTTGACGATGACGAAGAGTTGAAAACCAGCGTCGTAGATTGGCTTCAGTCACAGGCGGCCGAATTCTACGATAGCAGAATTTCAAAGCTCATCAAATGCTACAACAAGTGTCTCAATGTGACTGGAAACTATGTGCAAAAATAAACTAGTGTATACTTTCAAACGTATTGTAACCCGATTCTGTAACGTCATTCATAGGTTTGTAAAAAATAAACGGAAGTTACTTTATGAATAGTCCTCGTATTATGCTATCTATCACTTGAATGAAACTTTTATGCCTGTAGGAACAGAGAATTTCACACTTTCCTATTTAGATTCATCCAACACTCCCTCGAAACGGGCGAGTTCAAGTGGTAAATTTAAATATATTGTCTCTGCATATAGTTTGCAAGGCCCAGGTGACATACTAATGCTACCCTATATACTTCAGGGACATACTTAACGGGGTTTTCTGTCTATGTTTTCACATGTGAACAATGTAGAGAGTAAACACAATATGTGGCATGTGCAATCCACGAAAACCAACCACATCTTCAACCGACCCTTCCCTTTCGCATGAATGACTTTTTTTTTTGTCTAGCCAAAAGTGTATTGTTTTGGTATTGCTGGTTATTTGGGTGCCGGATACGAGGGATCTTACTGTATATGGAGATGCTGGTCCATGTATGGCAAGAACTTAACTATTGCCTGAACATATGTTGTGCGTCACATGGTTCCTACATTGAATGTTTATGATCTAAGTAAAAAAGGGTTTTGCTATCTATTGGTACTTTACACGTTCATCTACCATAAACAATTTGTTATACTAATTAAGTATATAAAGTTGTTTCATTCATTTGGAATTGCTCTGTATTTTCAGGTAACTGTGCTGAACAGTTCAAGAATAGGCATATAGGCCTATCTATTTCTCGTTTATGTAAAACATAAAATGAGTTTCTTAGCCCATCTCTAATTTGGAAACTTTTTGCACGTGGACACGAAAAAGGAGCAGTTGATGTCTTGGCAGGTGTATCTGGCAAGGTATTTGAAGTGCAGATCAATGTTACAAATTCCAAAGAGTTTACCGAAGAACGTAAGAAGAGAATACAGAAATTTCATGTAGTACATGTTTGTCCAGAAGAGGTGAAAGAAAAGAGAATACTTTTGGAGCAAGACTGGAAGGATGTGAGAAAAATGAAAGGAATGATGTCACTGCATTCGGTTAAATGAGCGTTGAGCGACTTCCGCCGATTTTGGAATAGACACCGATGCACTTAATTTAGGTTAGTTTAGGCTTTTAATATCCTGTCAAGATGAAGGTGAAAGCGATTGAGTGTGATTTTTTGTTTTCTATGTTGGCAGTTCAAGTGCGTCGGTACCTATTCCAAAATCGGCGGAAGTCGCTCAACGCTCGTTTCACCCTGCATTCTTTTGAGTGTTCAGACTCAAGATATCTAGTTGGTGGAAGAACAGCATTCACAACTCACGAGTTTCTGATAAAACCTGATACCAATAGTAATAAAAGCAAATGCAAAAATTTCTGGTAAGCTGTATTACTCACATGCATTCATAGATTAATCCGAAAATGAAGACAGTTCGAAAACTAGCAGTGATTCTCATGATAACACTGAACGCGTACATTGCACAAGTCCCTTCAGTCTAATGTAGATATCAAAGCTGGGACATGCACAGTGCTTGAGGTGGGGCAGGATAGGATGGCATACCAGTAACTTACTTTTTAAAATACTTTCAAACCATCCCATTTCTTTTTGGTAAGGGCAATACCATCTCGGTACTTTTTAACATAATTTGTTTCTTTCCAACCTACATTTAAATTTATTTCGGAAAAATTCTAGTATACGGATTTCTCACTGACAATTATATCTTAAAATACTAAAAAGAAGAGCAGATTTGTCTGCGTTTGTTAGGAAAATTTTAGTATACGGATTCCTCACTGACAATCTTTATATCGATGTATGCATAGCAGCTAACAGAAAAATAAAGAAAATACATTTAGAGCTTGTAGTCGGGCAGGGTACGTAGTATGTACCGTATTAGTGAATCCCGAAATGCATATAGAGTGTTAGTTGGGAGATCTGAGGGGGAAAAAAATACCTTTGGGAGGAGACGGAGACATAGATAGGAAGGTAAGAATAAGAATATTAAAATTGATTTGAGATAGGTGGGATATGATGCTAGAGATTCGATTAATCTTGCTCAGGATAGGGACCGATGGTGGATTTATGTGAGGGCGGCAATGAACCTCCGGGTTCTTTAAAAGCCACGTGTAAGTATGTTCACATAAATATTCTCCTCACAGAAAAATGACGTAAGAAGAAAATGGCTTCCACTGATCACATTTTAGCCCACCATGCGCGACTGAATTTCTATGCAACTTGTGTAAATACTGAATAAGTTAATAATGAATATAACAATTTAAAATTATGACACTCGACTTGAAAGCAGCCTGGCTCGTACGAACCGTAGAAAGCTTAAAACAAACAAATTAGAGCATATCTTCATACGAAGAAGATTGATATCTTCACAAGCTCCAAACAGGAGGAACACAGAAAATATAATAAGAAAAGAAGCACCATACCTCCAGATTTTTCCCGAACTCTGATAACCATTCAAATCAGTCTTCCCATTTAAAATGCAACGTACAAATCTGAATCGCAGTATTTCTTACAATTAGTACGTAGTAAACATAGTTATAATACAATAACACATAACAAATTGACTGTTCAAAACTTCAAACAAATACCGCTAACATAGTCGCCAACAATCACACTGAGAAAATGTCTAGATCGCAATATAAAAGGCTAAATTCGTATACGTACAATAGTAAATTGTGGAATTTTACTAGCTAAATCAATGTCAAAAGTTACTAAATCCTATGCTTACATCAGGAAACGTTAGTTATTATCTTTATGACATTAAAATATTAAATTTAGCTATAAAAAGTCTTGGTTGCCGGCACTGACAATCAACGATTACAAGAATGCAACCTCAATGTTGCCAGTCTTATTGTAAAAATGGCTGTTGGATGAAAAGTATAGAATATTCATAATCAGGGGCATCCGCCATTAGTAAAAAAACATTTATTGAGACACTGTCCATGCTCTTTTGTATATTCTTTGATAGATACATGGTAGGATGGCCGTATAATAAATAAAGTTGATGATCTAAGGTGATTTCATAACTTAAATCTGGCAACATGGAGTCAATTTTTACCACGTGATCATGAACCAATAAGAAGAAAAATCTTGTCGACGTCGGAGATTTAAAAGCTACAATCTACCTGTGCGATGTTGGAATTGTAACGGTCATCAAAAAAGTCTGTCCTTTTGTAATAATTTAAGGATGTTTGTTTTTAAATAGGTTATATAGGATGTATGTATAGAACTCGTTATTATTTACAACAGGAACTGTGTCGCTTCATACTAATTTGACAGTTTTCATGAGTTTTGTTGCAAAAAATTCAAGGATACGTACTCCGTGTTGGTATGTATTTAATTTTGTATATGATCTGCATTCTTAGGTCGTATTTTTGTATAATGTATTATTGGAGTCAAAATGATTGAGATATAATATACAAATGGAAATAAGTTACATCTCAAGTTATGGTACTTTTCTGGGATTCATTGCCTCTTCCTGTTTACACTCTCACCATAATAGTTTGCCACAGCCAGCGAGAGGTTATGTAAGTTTGGCTGAAGAGATGTCTTTACAGGTGATTATTTTTCATCTAATCTTAAAACAAACCTGAGCACCTTATCTAACTCTACCTAACCTCAGGCTGGCAGTGGCAAACTACCATGGTGAAGGTAGGCTTATAATAGGATTTTTTTCTGGGATATCGAGCACGTAGATTTTAACCTCAACATTTTGACGTGAAACGTCTAATACTCCCTGCCTACAAGGAGAGAGAAAGTAACGTTTTGAAATGAAAAGTGTATGCATAAAATATACTGGCGGAATTTTGTAATTGAGGTGGGCAGCAAAATGCTGTTGGGGCTGCAGTTCTTCAGAGTTCTTTTTGACTGCACGCTGCCGTTCGTCTGGACTGCGTTTGCAGTTCTGCTGACCTGGGTGACGCGTTCGGTATGGTTTTGGTCTTCTGTGCCCGAGATTGTGGTTGGATCCCGGCTGAAATGCGACAGGCTTATGTCCGTAGATTTACTGGCATGTAAAAGAACTCATTTCAGAACACGGATTCCTTCCTTTCCCTCTTATTTCAAAATGCCAACCTTGTGCACACAAAATAAATTATTGGCACTGAAAAAGTGCTTTTTCGTAAGCATGATGATGTACATTTGACAAACGCAGACAAATCTGCTCATTTTAGTGTTTTAAGATAGTATAATAAATTGTCAGTGAGGAATCCGTATACTGAAATTTTCCCACATTACGAAAGTTTCACGCTAGTGTACGCTCACACTATTATGCCTTGCATAACCTACATGAATCTGTGACAGGTTAGAGGTTAGGTTAGGCTTTTCTTATACCTTGTATATACGAATCTGTGACAGATTAGGTTAGGCTTCTGTTATGCCTTGCATATACGATTTTCATTTTTGGTCATTTTTGTTTAGTGATGTCAGTATGGGCTAGCGTAATGACGGACTTGGAAACGAAGTTACAATATAGGAACTATAGCCCATGGGGCTCATCAGGTTACTCGTCCGCGAGACGGGACCTGGTTCTATCAGGATCTGAGGCAGGATGACCCACTATCAGCGTCGGATTCTCTATCATCTGCACAATGGGCCGAACCGTGTCTAACAAGTAAACCTTCACCTGAGGTAAAAAACAATGAAAATGAAACATATTTTTGGAATCAGCATAATAAAATATGGATTAATCCTAAAATTTCGTAACTCGACTGCAATTATCAAGTGCAATACACAGCGCAGAACACGAGACTTCAAGCAGCACGGTAAACATACCTTCAACTAGCGATTATTGCATAAGAAGGAAAGGATGATGTGGTCATTGTGGTCATCATGTTACTTAATGCATCGTATTCCAGTATCTAATTTGTTTTTATCCAGAAACATATGTTCTACAACAGTGATAGCTAACAAAAAAATGTTGGAAACACAAAATGTCAGTACACCACCCGCACTTTATAAAGGCTGATTTTGCACAAATCGTACATATTCCTTGTACATTTCGGATATAGTACTCTGTAGTGTTTTGAAAACGTTGTCCACTTCTGGATCCCAATTCAGCTAACACCCAACCATACCCATGCGCCTGTTGGAATCGTGGAGAAAGAAACAACTGGTAAACAAGCGACTGTAGTTTCAGTATATTGTTGCGTTGTACTATATCAGATGAATCATCAAAATTTACATTATGGGAAATGTGTCGAATCATATGCTTGTACATTCGAAAAAAGTACCTGTCCAAAGGTTACAACTCATAAGTCGTATTTGGTGGTATGATTTTCACTACTAGTTTTTCAAGACCATAGTCCTCTTCTTTTAACCGTTGCTTAATTGTATTTTCGTCGCAGTGGACACCATACGAGTCCAACAGCAGAAGATTGCAGGTTACAGAATTAGGAAGGAATATTTCTCGTAAGAATTCTATCCATATTTTTTTGGTCATTTTTCCCGACGAAGTCCATTTTACTACAAGGTTGTCGCTCTGGAAAATGCGTTCCGCAACTCTTGCGCTTATACCTTTCGATTCTTGGAGAATCAGTAGTAACTTTGGCATCAGTTTTCCAGCTTTAGAAACCACCGGCATTATAGTGTAGGAATGTGTAGTTGCCCATTTGGATTGCACGACACCACACATTTTACTGGTTCCTTGATGTTCTAATGTTCTGCTGAAAGGCATTTCCTTAGGAAACCCAAATTTCGTCTGCATTAAACACATGATCATCATTATACATGTCCATAAGTGGTGTGCACTCATGTTTGAAGGTTTGGATTGATTGTTCAAGAGCTGCCTGACGCTTTGTTACATATGATATTATTTTGCGGCTGACAATCTTATAATGCTTTTTAAAGCGATGCAACCAAGTAGGACTTGCGTTGAAGTATTTCTGATCTATGCCTAATAAATCACGAGCTGTTGTCTGTGCAATTCTTTTTATGTCACTTTCTTTTACAATTTCATTCGACGACCGCCGCAGACAGAATTCCTCAAATGTTCTTTGGTGCACTTCTTTCATTTTATTCATAAGATAGTTTTGTTGTTCGACAGCTTGCTTCATTTTGTAGAGTTGACTTTCGTGTGTTAACCACGTGAATTTATGCTTCATACTGCTCCATGACCTTTGATTAAACTTTTATTTTTGTTTGTCGATACACCTGGCAGAATCCAATACTCTATTACCTTACATTTTTCTTCACAGTCAATGACTCGAGATGTTTTGGGAGGGGACGGAGTGTATTGAGAACCGGAACTTTGTGAAGTACTTAATTCCTCTTCTGATGTATTTGTTTTTTCAGTCTCCCATTCTCGTACATGAGGTATGTCATTATCATCATTTCGTGGTTCATTTTCATCAATGTCCAGAGTATGACTTTCTTAAACTGCTTCCCATTCATAACTCTTTAATAAGTATATCATCAACAATTTCAAGTTCCTTCCACGACATTTCATAGTTTGTCTCCTTATAACCCTCTTCTTTTAGTTTATCCAGAATTTTAATCACTATATTCACTGGGTTCATCTTCTTCAGCTCACTGCACATAACATTACACAGTAAACTGCAAGATACAAACTAGCTGACAGCGCGTCTACAGCGTCGTGGTTCATTTTCATCAATGTCCAGAGTATGACTTTCTTAAACTGCTTCCCATTCATAACTCTTTAATAAGTATATCATCAACAATTTCAAGTTCCTTCCACGACATTTCATAGTTTGTCTCCTTATAACCCTCTTCTTTTAGTTTATCCAGAATTTTAATCACTATATTCACTGGGTTCATCTTCTTCAGCTCACTGCACATAACATTACACAGTAAACTGCAAGATACAAACTAGCTGACAGCGCGTCTACAGCAGTACTCTCTTCATTCTCGCATCTAGCATTGCTGCGTGGTATAGTTGTTTGCAATCTAAGTAGCCCATGTCAACTTGATCTTGATTAGTCGCGATCTCTGGTGTTCATTGCGTTCGAGTTATAAAATTTACGTATTTTACATTGGTTTTAATGCTTACTCGAATGGTAATAAAGATAAGTCTTTGTTTTTTTACCCCACCTGAAGGTTTACTTGTAAGTGTATGGACCCATCCCAGGTCTAGTCCACTAAAGCAAAGCCAACCAATGATGCCCATATCTAAACAATTAGCATGCAGGCTATATCGATCAAAATATTTAATCGATTAACTATTTGAATTTAATCGAACTTTGATCGATTTGAAAAAAAGTTTTTAATATACTGTAATACACAATTATTGTTAAACTCAATTTGTGTTTGGTGATAGGCATAAGTATTAACTCTTGTACGGTTATCTGTATATACTGTATCGCTGTATTACAAACCAATACTATTTTAGTTATTTACTAACATATTTATTACGAGGCTTATAATTTATTGTGTCAATTTCTCCCAGGATTTTTTAGATAAAAACAAATAAAAAAAGTATGAAGAGTTACCTAGTTAATACTGCTTCATCCATGATTTTAAACATGTGAGTTCATGGTCTGAATTAAGTGCCACTCTACATTTAGTAATGTTTCCTGCATAACTGAACGCGAAAAACTTTTTTCTGTCAAGCACTTCTCCAAGATCATTTAATTTAAATCCAAGTGTTTCACTGAGTTTACCTCTCAAATTCTCATATGACATAATGGAGTTTTCACAGACCACAGAAATCTGATTTTTTTTTTTTTCTTTAGCAAACTAAACACACAAACACACATGCTTCATCTACAAACTCAGTAAAGAAACTCAATAAAACAGCAATCTGGCCCCTATTGTAACAGGATTACAATATTTTAGAAAGAGAAGAAAATTGTTACTCTCACTTGCACAGAGTGTAGCCATGGCTGAGGGATGAGAACAAATCCCAGAAAAGAATGCATTTCATATGCTAGGAGGATGACCTGACAACAAGGTGAAAGGTTTCTTGAAAAACCATAAAACTGAAGGGTTTTGCATTGTGTTTCAATTTTCAAGAGGAGTAGACAGGTCACTATCCTCATAACTCCATCTCTTTCTGAAGTATTTGTGCAAAGATTTGCCTGTTCTACCTGCTTTGCAGTTACAAAATAATGGTACTGTTGTGCTTTGAAGTAAGCAATTTCGGAGAGACGAATGTTGTCGGAGTTTTTAGTCTGAGATTGCATTAATAAAATAATAATTAATATCAAGTGCAACCGATTAATTTTAATCGACTTGATTATTCAATTAAATATTTTTGATCGATTAATCTTACAACAGAAATTAATCGATTAAGTCGAGTGCCATTCAACAGATCTTGACAAACATTAAGATTTCTCAATAACAACAGAATAGATAAAATGACCATATTTCTCAGAGCCCAAGCTACGACCAAATGCATAGGAACTGACGTCTGATTTGCATTTCGTTATGGGTTAGATGGGTTAAATGAGTGGAAGCAAAGTAGAGTTGGGCAACACAATTCTTTTTCAGAAGTCGATTCCAACGATTCAATCATGCATTATGAATCGATTCTAACGATTCGTTCACGATTCTTCTCAGTCTGCGATTCCAACTATTCTTTTGAATCGTCAACGAGTTCATGATTCTTCCTACTCTGCGATTCCAACGATTCGTCAACGAACGACTTACAGGGCACTTTCCTTTGCAAACCACGCGTAGAACAAAAACGTTCTACATCTCTCGCATAGATGGCATAAGAGGCGAGACATTGGATTGTCTCTTTCTCATTGGCTGGAACCATTCAGCATGACCTCCATTAGTCTACAAAATTACCCAAGATAATGTTTCTAAATTATAATTTATCAACTGAACCTTATTACGAAGTACATTTTTTGCATTACATCTCTATTTAACTATGCAAATTTCAGGTTTGTGTTCATTATTTTCCATACTTAACAAATGCAGTATTTTGATTTCACTCTCGCTCGGGAGTATTTGGCACAGTTCGGAAATGTCCGTTGACAGGCTACATCAAACAAGTAAATAGATTCGTGAGTTACGATACCATGTCAATTCGTTACTATTCTTTTGAACGACGATTCGTTACGATTCTTTTGAACGATGATTCGTTGATACCACGAATCGATTCTTACGATTCTTTATTATTAGTCGTTCGAATGAACAATTCGTTCACGAATCGACCCAACTCTAAAGCAAAGTGACATGAGGTATGTGACAAGGTTAGTAGGTTAGTTGAGGGAATAGACCTGTCTAAGTAATATGAAGTCTAAGAATGTGAAAAGGTTTCAATGGTTTGTGTTATTTTTTCTCCATGTACAGTTGTCAAAAGAAAAAGTGGCCGCTCTCCTGAAACAAAGTTCCCTTCAGGTATCTTCGCGACAATTCGGAGACAGGCGATGTTACATGTTGTTGGACCACGTTGCCTGATATCTACAGTTATAATTGAAGTATTCTGCATGTTATTCGATAGCGTAATGGTAGTGTTCAGGCCTCTTATTCGTGAGGCCCTGCGTTTGACTACAACCTCGTGCTTTTTATGTTCTTTTTTGTTCTGTTTTTGAGAGAGACAAACTATACATAATGGCTCCATTCTCTTTTACGATTATTTTAGTAATTAACATCAGGTTCATTAATATATTATGCCATGACTTTATCATTATGATATTGTGGCTGCAAATGGAAAGAAAAAAGATTTTATTCTCAATAAAAATATCTTTCGTGGCATAAACAAAACAAATTTACTGGCGTCGACCTTAAAACATTCAAACAATTAAGCGTTCAAAAAACAAAACAAAAAGCCACAATTCAATATATAGTCTATCTTCCTCTTATCTCGATCATCTTGCAGTCATGTGGGCATGGAATCGACTAGTCTTTGCAAATAGCGACTGTTCTTAGACACGATATTCCAGGCATTCTGAACATACATACATAAGTGTTCTGTCCATGAGCAGGTCTTTCATTGCAAACCCAGCAATCTCCAATCTTTCCTATTTTCTGCCTTCCTCTTAGTCTCCACATATGATCCACACATCCTAATGTCGTCTATTATTCTTTTCAACCAGAGACCCAACCAATTCCTTTTTATCTTTCTAATCAGTTTCAGCATCATTCTTTCTTCACTCACTTTTTCAAAAACAATTTTATTTCTTATTCTGTCTGTCCACTTCACACGCACCGTTCTTCTCCACATCCACATTTCAAATGCTTCAATTCGTTTCTCTTCATTTCGTCGTAATGTCCACGTTCCTTCCCCATACAATGCCACACTCCACACAAAGCACTTCACTAGTCTCTTCCTTAGTTCTTTTTCCAGAGGTCCGCAGAAGATCCTTCTTCTATTAAAAGCTTCCTTTGTTCATGTTTGCAGTTTTTCTTGAGAAGGATAGGCCTAAATGCGGTAACATCCCGTTGCTTACCACACACCACTATCTCTTTCGCATCTTATTAAATTCCAGGGGGCCCAGGCATGGAGATGAGGAGAGTGGATTTGACTAATTGGGCCCTCCAGACTTCACCGAAAGTCACGGCAAGGGTTAAATATTAATTCTATCAGGATGTTTGACCCGATCAGAGACCGGAAAATCTCAATTAGCCTTTGCCCCCCGCATCCTGGACTAGCTTCTACGAATCATCAGAAAATCTTAAGAGTGTGATTGGGCCAATTTTTCCGAAAATGTTTTCACACTTTTGACCCCTTACCTCAGCGGACGAATGTCGGAATTTAGATGTCAACGTCTCAGATTCAATTCCTCATTACTCCTTTTCATTTTATTGTAGTTCAAGATAGTATAATGTAATAATACAAAAAGAAAAACTAATACCAGTATTATACAACTGGATTTTTCCAAACCTAATATTAAATTTATGTTATTTATATCACTAAAGAACGATTACAATATAAATAACTTGAATATTATTTATACAGTATCACTAAAGAACGATAACAGAATATAAATGATAAATATCGGTTTGTTTAATTAATATAAGATATTATATAATACGTATTTAATTATCTAAATAAAATTACCTATTTTACAAAGAAAGATGTTTTATTTGTGTTATAATAATTACAGATTATTTATATTGCGAAAGAACAATAACAATATAAATAACTTGAATATTATTTTATAATGCTAATGAAGGAAAACAGAATATAAATGATAACTTGAATATTATTTATATCGCTAAAGAACGATAACAGAATATAAAAAAGTTAATATTATTCATATCGGAATTTCACAGTTTTATTACAGATGTATTTAAGAAATTGTAGAAGAATAGTAATTAGTAACAGTGTCCTATTTATTCTTCTTGGAGCCAAATTTGTAACTTTTAAAAGTGTGGTTACTATGTTGAAGTGTATGTGTTATAACGGATGCTTGATTTGTTATGTATGTGAGTCAGTTATGGGATGCTTGATGTTGTCGCAATGTCGTAATTATAGTTTGCTTGTGTTTGTGTGACTATTGTGTATTAATTTATGATGTATGGTACGGAAAGCTGCATATTTGTGTTATAGAAGTGTTACATATGTGTGTTGTTAATGTTTTTGTATGTTTCAAATTGATACCTGATATTTGTTTTGCAATCGCAATGCCTAATTTACAGATTGTGTATGTTTTGTTTACATCGCATAAGCTAATTTAATTTTCTTTTCCATTTCTCTTTATGCTTATCTTTTTTGTGTATAAAACTATAGCCCTAACATACATATGTAAAATAGGGCTAACCCCCATTGGAGGTACAATAATAATAATTATTCATATCGTTATAAAACAATAACAGAATACAAATGATGACTTGAATTTTATTCATATCTCTAAAGAACGATAACAAAATATAAATAACGTGATATCCATAAAGAACGATAATTGAATATAAATGATAATTTGAATAGCATTTACATTGCTAAAGAATGATTAAAAAATAAAATGAAAACTTGAAGGCCCGAACCCACAACCTTTGAATCATTAAACAAGCACTCTACCGCTGGTCTATGAGGCGCAGATATGGAACACTTTCATAGTTACGGAACTGCTTGTAAAAAGCACATGCATTGTGTAACATCGCCGCGACCCGAAGTGGACTTTGAAAATATTCGCTGTTCATGAGTGCGGGCACTTTTTTTTTTTGACAGCTGTACAGTGTGGGGGGAGATCGAGATTTCACCCTTAACTGTTATCTCGACTGAAGTTCAAGATTTCACAGTGTTTAATTCTCATTGGACGGCAATTGCAAAGTTTAATGGTCCTGTACATATGTCTCTCTTGCAGGCAGTTACAGCATTGCTCTGATGTGATTGTTGGCCGATAATGCTGGTAGGGATATACAATAGTTCTCTCAGTTGGTTTTATTGAAAAGCAGTTTGTAATTTAATAATACCAAATTCATCAGATTGTCTTCATTGCTGCTTGTAGAGGGGTAGCTTACAGACACACCATTTTTCTAGCACTGAAAAAACATTGTTGCTCTTCATTACCCAATGCTGATTGTCATTCTAGACGAAATGCTTTCTAATATCAAAAAATATTTTATAACAACAATCCGCTATGACACTTTATGATGAAAACTTAAAATTTTAAAGACTGTAACTTTGAAGGTCAAATTGAATTAAGTTCAATGTGATGACGTGGTGGAATGTTGCTGTGTATTAGGCGTGTTGAAGTAAGATGTAGACCAAAATGATAGGATTAGAATAGCATTATAAATTATTTATATTAAATTAGTTTGCATTGAACTTCATACATTTCGTGGTTAAGTTTATTGACGGCTAAGGATATACCAGTAACAGTTTATTAAGATGTAGGCCTGCAAGGAAATTGATTCATTGATTGCTTCTTGAAATTATATTCTGCTTGTTTTCCGATAGGTATCCTTGCAGCAGGGTTGTCTCATATCTAATGTTCATTGCCTGCACCTTAAATCTCAGACCTGTGTTTTGATATGTAATATTAGAGTATCATATGTGACTATACTGGGAAATAAAGGTTGTGATTGATGCTGCGTGGGCGAACTCACATGTGTGGAGGTTCGGCATTATCTTGCCCAGTAACAATTCATGATCCGTGATGACATAAGGCAGCCATTCCAGGTTCCGTACGGGACACTAGACAGCAACTTTGAAAATATAATTGTCTATAAAATTTATGCCTTTGGTAGAATATGCTCAGTGATACATGAATAATTTTGTTAAAATATGAAGGACGCTCTCCCTGAAAACAGAATAGTTATTAAACTTTATTTTCCGAGAAATACCTAAATAAAATGGGGTTCCATACGGGACATTTTTTAGACACCTCAATAGTCAGCAAGCACTTTGATGGCAAAAGTCTGTAATATCTGACTCCTTAAGTAACTGAAATTTTTTCCATAAACTTGTAGGCACTGAAACATTTTAGAAAAGTAGTTACTAGTTTAAAAAACCATGTAACTGCTACGAAATAACCAAAAATATTTGGTTTGGTATGGGACAGACATATACCGCAGTTCTGTACAGGACACTTGTGAATTAGGAGTCTTCTTTGGGAGGTTTTTTGTTTTTTGGAAGTAATAATGTAATCTTAGTATAACAAATATTTATTTTTATCGATTTTACATGCATTTTATAGGACAGCAATGCGTAATTAGAGGAAAATTTGTCAAGAAATGTTCAGATTGATCTGTTGAATTTAACCACAAAAAGTTGTATGTCAATGATTATGTATTATACTGTACATTAAACTGCAAGTTTATTTCAATTTAAGAGTCTTCAATTAAATTTATAATACGATCTGTGAGCTCCTTTTCTAACAATATCAGAATCATTTAGATTCTTCGAATCTGAGACACTTTGACAATGCTTTCAGATGAAGAGGATTCCTCATCTAGCTTAAAATGTTTGTAATTTTTGGCTGTCTGTTTAAAAAAAAAAAGTACTTCATATCTTTGTTTTCAACTTTGCCATTACATATAGTCAGTGCTGTCATGGTAATTTTTTCCTTGGCCATACGCCCCATCCCTTGTTTTCTCCCTTGAAATATATTTTACTCTCCTCTCTCTATCTTTCCGACTGTCATTTAATGATTTTGTTACTATGAAAGAAGAAGTAAAGAAATTGTTTTGCTTTACATTTTAATTGTACAACAAGCTTGATTTAAAAAATACACCATATAGCCCCACCGTGGACGCACACTTGTTTTGATGAATCTTGGAGTGTGTATTTGCAGCACTTCTTGCTTTCAACCATTATTTTATATAATTCTGGATTCCTGTGCTGCAGAAGTGGACAATTTTTGTTTATGAACAACAAACAAAATATATTAGGAACAGCAAGAGATGATCTAAGATCTGTACAGTACAGATCTCCGTGTACAAAACTTAGGCACCCATATGCCATATGCCTCCATACAAACAAAATTTTCTTTTCCCCATACGATTAATTAAAAAAAAAGTGTAGGTTCTCATATGATGTATGGCCCCGTATGACCTCCACCATGACAGCACTGCATATAGTATGATAGACTATTTATGCTTTAGACCCTTATCACCTGTCTGTTCAACTTCAATGAACTTTCCAGGATTTAAATCTTCCAAATTCATGGGATGTTTTAGGTTGTGATGGCTTTGTTCTAGAGGAGATATATTTTCACATTCATCTGAAGACTTACGTCTCTATAGCATCTAATTCTGAGTCATTTCCTGAAAGTAACGAGTCAGCGTAAATCTCGTAATATAGTCTTCTTAGAGTGGTGAATATGGTTGATTCTTTAAAGATGCTGTGTCTACACATTTCTGATCTGGCTGTTGTGGCAACAAGAACGTTTTCACAGTCATCAGATAAAAAATAGTGACAGCTGAATTTTGGAAATCGCTGCTACTTTTTCCCCATTGTTTGTTCTTGAGCTCTTCATATAGCCTATGAAACAAATTCAAACGTTCTACATAAAACACCAATAATCAACAATACAGCAACCTCAAGTTCTGTTTGAAATTGTCCCATACGGAACCTTATTTCCTTTAAAAATACCTTATTAAAAACTTAATTAAAATTAGTGACGTTATAAGAGCGGTACTTAACTTCTATAAAATATTGTGCACTTATCTTCTTTCATTAACATGGAAAACAAACTTTTATATCTTTTCTAGTTCTGTATGGGATAAGAAGATGGCTGTCTGTATACATTGTCACAATAATTGCAGGAAATAACAAAATATAAAACCACACTGTCCACCATGTGCCTAATAGGTTTTACCAATAAGAAGTAGCAAGCATACCATCTTAAGGAAACTGATTTAGCTATATCAGTAGTGAGGACATAGGGATACAAATTTGCCTTCAAGAACAAGATTACTACATTGTTTTGAAACCTTAAGAAATGAGAGTAAAAATACAAATAAATATATATTTTTTTGAATCTGGCAATTTACACTATTCAGAAGCTCTCTTTGTCAAAATAAATTTTATCACAAATTTAATTTTTACCACTTAGGCTTATTTATCTTGGAATGGCTGAATTGGGGGTCATGAATTGTTATTGGAAAGGATAACTCTGAGCCTCCACACAAGTCAGTTTGCCCATACTGTACCAATCACGACTTTATATTTCCCAGTAAGTTATATCTATTGCCTGCCTGCCATCTATACTTGTTTCCTGATATATTTTAGGTCAGATTTGTTAGTGTCTCTGAATGTGATTTCATTCTGTTGAATACAAAATGAAGTGCATTTTGAAAAATGGTATGTAGTTTTCAGACTATTATTTTCATTCCAGGTGAAGCAGTGTAATTATGAGTAACAAAGAAAACAAGTTTCAATCAAAAAATGCTAGTGTACCCTGTCTCCGACTTACAGTGGACAAGAATCAACCTACCACCAAATCAAACCCAACTGCGACAAGAAATGCAACACAAGTCACTACTGTTCAAAGAGCAGTGTTGGTATCCAGTATATTCTTTATAGCCTATTTAATTTCATGGTACGAATTCCTTATCAGTGCATCATGACTTCGTTGAAAACAATATGGATATTTTGCTTATATCTGTACTTTTGTCTCGTTAATGTCTTGGTGTGTTGATGTGGAATTTTGTACAGTGCTATAATTTTAAACTTACTGAAATGAAAAACTTTGCAAAATATAGATCTGCTAAATTATGACATCTGTACTCCCTTCTTTTCTTAAAGTAACTGAAGGGCAACTTTCAAAGTTTGAGAAAATGGCAAATTAAAATAATTTTAGGTGAATAATTCGTGTTTAACTGCTATGTTAGTTGAAGTGTCAGATGGGAGGAGTAGTGTGGTGGTGTGAAGACACTTCAATGGCCATGTTCCGAGACTGTTTACTTATTTGTGATAAATGTGATAAAATAAGAAGCGTACTTTTGCTCCATTTTCAGTTGTCTTTTTATACTGCTCAAAATAATTAGAGAAACACTTGTAATAAATAGAATAAGTTAGTGTTTTTTGAAGCTGTGATGCTGAAAATTGGACAGTATATAAATTGGAACATTAATTTAATCTATGGATACAAATTTTAAAGATTCATGGCCTAAATACAGAGTAATTACCTGAAATAACAAATATGGAGAAATCTTTGATTGTGGAAGGCACTGACCTGTTAAAATTCTTCAGGAAAAAAATTAGCATAATCCTTAATTTGTGTGATGTATCTCTTTCAGTTTGAAACCGAAGGACAATGAGAAGAATTTAAAAGCATCAAACTCTCATTTGAATCATATATCTAAAAATTTAGAAACCAATGGCAAAAGTAATCAGATAAAGCCTGTAGCAAAAGCTGAGGAACCATCACCATATCCATGTATTGGCAATACAAAGTCTGTAATTAAGGACACAGAAATAACATCCAGTACAAAACCAACAGTTGTTCAGGAACAACCTTCTGCGAAGAAAGGTGACTCTAAAAAACCTGAGGAAGGGTATGTATAAGGAAAAGTTTCCATATGTATTTTCTTGACTTGTCAAATGTTACGAGTTAATTTATCATTATTAGTACCTGTAACTACTCTCTTTTCAACTAAAGGTTGAAGTACATGTAAAGACACAGGTTGTAACTTCAATAATGGCAACTATTTATTTATTACGAATATACAAGTGATACATCTGTGAAACTTCTACAGTCCTTCAATGTAGTAACCAGCATTGTCTACAACTCGTTGCCAATGATGTGGAAGTCTTACCCCTGTGGCAGCGCCTGTTCTGTTGATGTTTCTGATGAACCGCCTTACTATCTGCAGAATATCGGGAAAGTCTGGAATCGAACATCACGAAATCGTTCCTTCATCTTTGGGATTAAGTCATAATCACAGGGGCTTAAGTCTGGTGAATGTGGTGGATGGAAAAGCACTTATCACTCCCCAGCGACAGTACAAATCAGCTACAGAATGTGCCATGTGCGCCCTTATGTTAACCTGCAAAATGATGGGAGAGTTCTGCAAAATGTGTGTGTGCTTTCTTTGCAACGCTGGTCTCAGATTATGCTCTAGAAAATGACGGAAATACTGTGCATTAACATCTGTCTTTTTGCAGGACAGTATAGGATGATGCCGTCACAGTCATACACAACAACCAGCATAACGTTCACATTCGTAGGGATAAGCCCACACCACGGTTTTGCGTGGTGACTCGTAATAACGCCACTCATTTGATTGACGCTTAAGTAGAGGTTCATATGATCTAGCCCATGTCTCATCAAGCTCAACAATACGACCTAAGAAGGCGTCTCCTTCACAATCGTAACGTTCCAAGTGAGTTTGAGCGGTGTCGTATTGTATCCATCTCTGTGCTTCCGTCAAATCCCAGGGAACCCACTGAGATGCAATTTTTCTCATTTTTAGGTGATTCTTTACAATACGAAACAGTCATATGCGATATTCCTATCTCCTGGGCTAACCCACGTACCGTCTGTCGTCGATCGTTGTCTAATAGCGTGGAAACAGCTTGCAATTCCTCTTCACTAACACTAGGACGACCCAGCTGAGCCATGTTTTCCATGCAGTCACGCCCCTCGTTGAAGGCTCGAACCCACCTCACCACAGTCCTGTATGGTAATGCCGTCTCTCCACATGCCTCAACAAGACCGTCATAACATTGTAGTGCTGTACGACCACGGACAGATTGAATTTTCAGCCAAGATCACTGTTCCTGCTTTGTAAACATGGCAAAACACAACCGCTTAGAGCTGTAACTAACAGGAGACTAACTTCAACTCTTCACAGCACATGCGCTGTGAATCAGATGGAAGAGTACTTTTAGAGGGGAGGAGGGCAGACATAGACTAACATGTGGTAGAAGTGACAACAATTAACTCTGTCTCGTTTCGCTTTTACAGCAGTGTTGCCATTATTAAAGTTACACCCCACGTAAATACCTGTGACATAATGGTTCCTGATTGGTTGTTAGATACACAATGCCTCCAAGCTTATGCTTGTCATCTTCTTCCTCACATTAAAAAAGTTCCATCTACAATAATAGTATATGTATAATATACATTTATAAAATGGAATGTGGGTTAAATTAAACATGTTTATAAGGAACACTTTCTAGATATTGTAACGTACATTATAGCAATGCACATGCATTGTAAGTGCGGAACTCCATTTCACATAACACAGCTGACAAGTTACTCTCATAACACAGTGCACTGAAAGCACAAGAAAGTAAAACCCTCAAACAGTGGAGGGAGAGAAAACGATGATTTTAAATGTTATATATATTTACTTTAATAAAGTCATGTCAGCTTTGTTATTAACCCTCTGTGAGCATATTACAGGTTGTTTTCTTTGTTTAATGAATGTGTTTCTCTCTTATATTGAAATGTGTGCAGTATATCAGCCGGATAGCACGTGCAAATGCAGAATAATACATTTCGGTTTTGTTTATATCTACTTCAATCTCTAGCTGGAAGAAGTACAGTGATGAAGATGTCCTGGAAAATTTTAAATCGGAAAATTTTTACCTTGTTAAGCAATTTGTTTTGCTAAGTTTTGTAATCGTGCTGATATCATTATACATTTTTTTTTTTAAGATTTTTCCTTACTAAACATTTTCTTTTCCTTGTTTATTTTGCTAAATATTGTAATTGTAGCCTATTGATACAGTTATTATTTACCTCTTATCCTGATCAGTAGATGAACTAATTGAGTCTGCCTCGGTAGCGTACTTGGTATAGCGCTGGCCTTCTGTGCTCGAGGTTGCGGGTTCGATCCTGACCCAGGTCGATGGCATTTAAGTGTGTTTAAATGCGACAGGCTCATGTCAGTAGATTTACTGGCATGTAAAAGAACTCCTGTGGGACAAAATTCTGGCACGCCGGTGACGCTATTATAACCTCTGCAGTTGCGAGCGTCGTTAAATAAACCATAATTTTTTAACTAATTGAACAATGAAGAAAATTAGCTTCCATTAATGCATTGTTTTATTGTTATATTTCAAACAACTTATCAAGTAGCAGTAATTATTTTAAATATTTATATGTAATAATGTGTTCATGTTACATTTATACCAAAATGATCCGAAGATGGCAAAACATTTGCCGAAAACTTTTATCTATGTAACATTGTCATACACATCATGCTAATTTAGTGAATACATTTCACTTAGCAATTGATAAGCTTTTTAGACTACAGACACTCGGTAAACTTTTCTATTCTCATCTTATCGGCACTTATATAATATGCCTGTAAAACAAAATATTCTGTTTAACACCACTCATATTAAATCAGCTTTCTGTTTATTCTGTTGGTGAATCTTCTTGATAAAAATCTAATTTTTATATCATTGTTATCGTAACTCACTCATGAAACTATTGAAATTTATTAATCACACTAAATTTAATATATAACACTATGCTATAATACTGTACTATACAATACTGCACCTTATTTAGTTGGACTGTGAGCCACCCATTAGAAGCCTTGAATTCTTCTGGCTTATCTGATTTTCTTGCCAGTTCAAGAGCTTACTTTGCACAGTAGGTCCAGAAATTGGCATGTTCTTTGAAAGAGCATGAAGAACCCACAATAGTTCATTTATTTCGACATAACCAGTTGCTTTCTGTTTCCTTTTTATGTCAACATTATTGGTCGCAAGCCAATCACTCGTACTTTTTAGTGTTATACACCTGAGTTTTCCACAACTGAACTCTAACATTATTTTCCATATACTTCATTTCTTATTTTCCTTTAACTCGGTAACTTTTACTTCATCACTTATAGTGCCACATTTTTACGTGACTTTTTTACCACGTAATCACTGCAGTTACTCTCTGCCCAGCTACGACAGTACACTGGTGTGAAGCATGGAAACACTTTGAAGAGACTCGTCTATCTACTAAACAGGGCAATAAAATTTATGACCATCAGGCCAACACACTCTCGCACCCTTTAAAATTATGCAAAGAAAGTTTATTTTTATCTTAGTGACCTACAGTACATATTTCTTGAAATCACGCTTTTTCAAAATATATTCTACATTAAAGTAGTGTGTCCAAAATATTATTTCTGTTTTGAACAGTAGCGAACAGTTTCTGTTTCTGCATTGGACAGTTTCTATTTTATTCAGGAAAAATTAGACATCGGGATCAATAATTTTTTCCAGAATAGATAGGATTCTGGATTATTCAGGTTTCAGTTTAAACAAGTTTCACTGTATTACACAATCACAAGAAGACTGTACAAATGCAGTTCAAACTGGACCAGGATTATAAAACAAATTTTATCTGGAAATTCTTTTTCCTCTTCCTTCTTGAAATAGACTTGAAGTCTGTTTTTTCCAACATCTGTGACTCTGAGAATATAATGATGCCCAGCTGTCTCTCCAACATTTTGGTGGTCTTCCTGTAGCTATTTAGAAATTCACTACATGAAACAATTTTTTTAAACCACATTCTCTATAACATAAGACTTCGTACTTACTAGGGTATAAGTGACTGACTGAGCTGCAAATGTATTCAATAATGCTGAGAGTCCACAGATGTAGTGAAGTCGGAAAATCACGAACCACACACCATATGAATGTTTTTCAGAGCCAATAATAACTAATTACTTTAAAATAAGTATGTAATTCCCATGCAAAGCAAATAGTATTGTGACATACATAGATTAAGTTAGTTAAGTTCTCAGGAAATAATATTTGTCAGTATTTGTTTCTTATATAGTATTAATGTTTGGCAAAAGAAATGTGGCATTGGTGCTTGTTTTGGAGTCATTGTTGACACAGCCTTGAAAGATGATTTAAGACTTCCATTTGATACGTTGATGGTCAGTGACAGTGTGTGAACAAAACATGTGCAGCTCTTTAGACTGTAAGCAAGGGAGCGAAGAGACCAACAATTTGGTCAGGCAGAAAATCTTCTGCAAAAATAGAAATATCTTCCATTTCGGAAAATTTTCCAAGAAAATTTTTCTTCTCACATCACTACCTATAATGATGGATGGATCTTCTCCTGCTTATGTCACCAAAGGTGCCAATTATTATGGATTGTTAGTAATTATAACAAATTTCTCTCCAGTTTTACAGAATTAAGGTCTAAGTGAAAATTTTTATGGAAAAGCAGTACTGTATCATGGAAAAAAAAGTTAATTTATTCCACAAATAGAAAACGGGAGAGAATATATCAACACTACTTGCTTTTAGTTCTTTGTGCAACATTTGGTAGTTATGTGGCTGAAATCGTCACTTTGTTTGCTACAATCGCTGATGTTAAACCAGGAAGCAGGTTAATCTGTGGTGGTCATCATGGTTTGTGAAATTGAGAACAAGACAAGTGAATTCGGCTTTTATCTGTTGCATATATATTATGTGACTCTTATTTTCAGTATTTTCATTTCCAGTGATTGGTTTTTTTTAAATGAAGCATGTTAAGTTCCGAAACTGCATTCATTTGTAAGGAGACAACAGTATTAAAAAATATCGAGATGGTTACACAAAGCAATGACCATGTTCGTGAGAACCATGTTTTGTAGTGTGTGCTCATGTGATGTTCCTGTAGCTATTGGTGGCTGAGATGACTGTAGACGACACATTGATTCAGAGAAGCATAAAACATATGAACAAGTGAAATTGGAAAACAAGTATGTCATTCTTTGTTAATAACAATAACTCTCCTGCAGAAAGAGTTTTCAAAATTGTGAGAAAGAAGAAATTCAGGTCTATATTATGTACATCAACTTTGGAATCACTTCTAATCCAGAAAATCAAGATGACAGGGAGAAGTATGTGTCAAGAAGAAATTTTCAGAAAAGCAGCTGTTAGTTGCAACACATGCAATGAAAAATGTTGTATCACAGAGCTGACAGGAAATGTGTAATTATATATAATATGGTTCAGATCTTTTTCGAAAGGGAGGGGTGAATAAGGTGGGATTATGGATAACCAGCTTCGAAGATTGGCATTTCTTGTGTCACTGTCTTCATTGGACACAGGAAAGTAATTTAGCCAAGAACCAAACTTGAGATCCCAAACATCTTTCAGTGCAGTTTGTTTTTCTCAATATCTTTGATGTATTTGTATGATCGTCAGCAGTGCACATTCTTTTCACTTCTTTCTAAGACCTTTTTGTTTTTCAGTTTTGATGTCATTATTAGAATTGTGATTTTGTAGTTCTTCTAAACACACCAAGATTTATCATTCTTCCGGGTGTATTCATTCTTTGTTCTTAATACACAAGATGTAAAGCAAAATAAAATTTATGTTGTATAATGATACAAAAATCTGAAAATAGTTGTTCATATTTAACAAAAAATTATTTAGGTTTTGAAAGTTATTTCTCAAGTTTTGAAATTTTCTGTTCCAATTGCAATTTTTTGTCATTTGCTATTTGTAGTTCTTTTCGCAGTTTATCGTCCACTGCTCGAATTTTAACAACTTTTTCACATATCTTCTCTTCGGTATTTTCACTTTCACTACATGTATTTGATGTACCTGGCTTCAAAACTTCACACAGAGTTTTTCCTACTGCTTAAGTAAAACCTTGCATCATGTTCCTCCTTTCGAATATTACACTGTCTGTTACTCTTCGAAATTTTCTTTTAATACTTCGGCTTGTCTTATTTTCAGTTCTTTATTGCTTATTAGTTATTATTGCCATGTCACTAATCACTATAAATTCTTAAGAGGGCCTGTATTGAAAGATTATATTATTTACCAGAGTAAACGAGGATTTGGTTGTTGAAGCTTGATCTGACAAGCTGTGAACTGTCTAGCATGTGATTGAGTTTGTTTCAGTTTAATCCAATGTGATCATGTGAGTGCTAAAACTTTGTTGATTAAGTTGATTCTTATGATAATGATGTTTCACAGTTGTAACTCTCCTCTTTTTTTCCTCCACAGAAAACGGTGGACACTAGCAGATTTTGATATAGGCCGAGCTCTTGGAAAAGGAAAATTTGGTAATGTTTACCTAGCAAGAGAAAAGCGTTCAAAGTTTATTGTTGCATTGAAAGTGTTATTTAAGTCCCAGATTCAGAAAGCTAATGTTGAGCACCAACTGAAAAGAGAAATAGAAATACAGTCGCATCTCAGGTAAGGAAGTTGAATCAGTCTGACCAGTTTCATCAAACCATTATCAGTAGTTTACTTTATTTTTTCCAAATAAATTAAGACATTCTAATAAACTGCGCTTCATGAACAATTTCAGTCCTGTTGGTATAATTGTTTTCACTAATGCATTAATTAACTTAGCAAGTAACCTTTTTTGTTATTATGTAAGTAATAGCCTCTTACAATATTGAATAAACTTTTCGAAATTAAATTAACATAGGCATAACAAATGAATGGAGATTCAGATTATTGGATCCTTTATAAAATTTCAGATGGATAAAGTGCAGCAAGGGCAAATTGTTTTGAAATGAGTCAATTAAAAAAACTCCATTAGCATTCTCAGTTTTGGTAACTGCTGTTTTCCCTTTTAAAAAAGTATGAATAATTACAAAAAAAATGGGATGTTATAAGACTATGAAGGGACCGCCAGTTTACAGTTGTTATAGCTGACAGTCACACAAACTGTCCCCCCCCCCCCCCACAAATTTCATATCTGTAAATTTTAGGCTGCACATTTACATGGTTACTGAACAGAATAGAGTTAAAACTTCAAAAAAGGTAAGAAATACAGTATTTGTGGAGAGGGACCGAAGAGGAATTTTTCTTCTAATATTTATACAGTACTTGCAGCAATAATATGCCAGCAAAATATAAAAACCTATCATAAGTGAGAAAAGAAGTAACAACAATGTAAATTGTTTAATAATGTAGTACATACACGGTCTTGACTAATGCATGAGATAAAATGTTGAGCATGTTTTAAACTTACTGTACGTGCTGTATAGTATAATAGTCATACTCGTTCCAGTTACTGTATTACAAAAATTACGTAATTAACAGTACAAAAATGAAAATACAGTACTCTATACATAAATTACACAAAGGCCTACACTTTCTTCTGTTTTTCTTTTTAAAATGTCCAAATGTGATGTCCTGTACTGTACACATTAGAAAAATCGAACACACATAACCACAGAACATCAATAACAAATACACTGTTATTCCATTTCTGTACTTTAGAAAAAATAACACATTATTGAAATTTTATATTCTGATTTTCTACAGTCACAGCAAAGACAGTCTACAATCTAATTGAAAACAAGAGTTTGAAAATAAGTGTTACATTGTTGTCAGTAATACCCAAATACGTAACAAACAAAAATCAATATTGGACATTATACCCGATAAATTTCTCCGAAAATGTGATAAAAGTACGTCGTTTTATACGATAAGTCGTAATAAGCCATGTCGTACTAAGCAATTTTTTTAAAATACAGTGTTTATATGGGATATACATGGGACCATTAGATTTTGCCGTTACAGCCAATACGTCGTTAAAAGCGATGTCACTATACATTAGAGCTCCAATAATTCGAGGTAATTGGGGCTGAGGCTACCTCGAATTACAAAAAACTCTGATTATACAGAAATATTACTAAATCACAGGGTAAATCGTGAATAAATATTTAATGAATACAATAAAGGTTAAACAATACAGTACATACCTGTGTTAGATATGGGCTACCATTTCCAAGTTTCAAAAACACAAGTTACATTTTAAAGAAATTGTCTAGAGTCCTTTGTTTTGTCGACCTGGTTGACGAGTTGGTATAGCGCTGGCCTTCTATGCCCAAGGTTGCGGGTTCAATCCTGGGCCAGGTCGATGGCATTTAAGTGTGCTTAAATGCGACAGGCTCATGTCAGTAGATTTACTGGCATGTAAAAGAACTGCAGGACAAAATTCTGGTACATCTGGCGACGCTGATATAACCTCTGCAGTTGCGAGTGGCGTTAAATAAAACATAACATTTAACATTTCCTTTATTTTAAAATAGATCCTCGTTTTTTAGCAGCAATGTTGCGCCATCTTCTAAGAAGCATGGTGTCAGTTGGAGTAGCTTCTGCATGCTGCTTGGTGTAACACAATGTCACATCTAGTGTGAGTGGTCACTGGTAGAATTTCTTCAGGCAATTTGTCGCCACTGTCTTCAGTGAGTTCACTTATTTCAACAATTGCAACATCGGTCACTTCAAACTGTTCATCACTGTCCATCCATTCTGAAACCTCACTCTCATTTGTGTTTTCAGCAAGCATTTTCATCAATTCTGCCTAAGGTAAATCATCTTTGTCTGTACTGTTGGTATCCTTTTCATCTCGTAAAATCTTGTTCCAAGACTTTTTTAGTGTGTCCGCCTTTATTTCAGACCATGAATCTGCTATCCAGTAAACTACGTTTTTTATCCTTGAAATTCCTTGATGGTTCCTTAACCTTCTGTTTGTAGAAGCATCTGAAAAAAATGAAGACGATACTTTTTTTTTTTCAACCATTGTAAAATGCCTTGGTCCATGGGCTGTATTAAACCAGTGCTGCTCATCGAAGTGACTACTACCGCGGAGGAATCGGAGATTACGAATAAAGCTCTCCACCAGTGATCTCCGGTACTATCGTAGGTGGAACAGGGGACATATGGAGGAATGCGGTGGTTTGGAGCGAAGCAAAGTTGGAGGACGTAGAGCTCAAGGACGCCCGGTGCATACGGACTGACTAGTTGGAGTGGAATAAAATGGCACCAAATTGGATATTCGTCGCATGGAAATTCCTTAATTTAGTTGAAGATAATAAAGTCGCACGCTGTGAACTTTGTGGGCGAATTTACTCTAAGGGTAGTGGGACTACGAATTTGTTAGACCATTTGAATCGATCGCACAATCGCGAACTTGAAGAAAGCGCCGAGAATTATGTTGGACAGCAGCTCGAACACTCAGCACAACTATCGAACAGTGCTGAAAAAGTTAAATTGGATAAACTTTTAATTCAGTTTATGTCGAATAATATGCAACCACTCAGCATTGTCGAAGATGCCGGATTTAAATATCTCGTCAAGGGTTTAAAACCAAGATATTCACTGCAGTGTCGTAACACTTTTCCTCATGTAAGTAAATAGAGCACGTGGTTTACGTGATAAAAACATTGTGATAGTGTGCAGAAAACATAAAAAACTATTCATTATAATTTAACTAACCAGAGTTCTTAGTTGCTTTTTTTCAATTGGTATCTACTTTTACGTGAATATTGCAAGTTATTTTAGGCGACTTATACGACAGTGTTCAGAATGAACTGCGAACGGAATTAAAGGACTTAAAAAACTGTTGGTCCTCCAACAGGTAAGATAGATACATAACAGTAACAGGCCACTACATGACAGGTGACCAATTAACCTCTGTTCTTTGGACTTATCTATCATCAAGGGAAGTCATACAGCCGACAAAATTGCTGGTTGAATTCAAGTCATTAATTCATGGGGACTAAACAACAGAGTTTCTGCCACTGTCACAGACAATGCCCCAAATATGGTTGCTGCCGTTAAAAAAAAAAAAATTAAATTTTTGCCATCTAGGCTGTCGTACCCACATCTTGTACCTTACCGTGAAAGTAGAAATTCATAAGACCCCAGATGTGAGTGAATTTCTCTCTCACTTTTCGGCAATCGTCACTTTTTTTCAAATAAGTGAATTTAACTGTTCAAAACACTTTTCAACTCTTTTAAAAAGCGTGTTTACTTTGATTTATATATAAAAGTTCTAATAAATAATTTCGTGGTTTGGTGTGTAGACAGTAACACTGCAAATGAAAAACTGAAAAAACATAAGAATTTCAGCAAAAAAGGACCATCTAAGATTGATCCAGCATATTGTGCTATTGTTCCAAAGGTCCACAGTAGAAAAAAAGTCTTGAAATTTCTATAAAACGCAACTTTCGAGACAATAAAATACATACATAACTTATATGGAATATTTAAAAGCCAACTTCAATTATATTTTAATGTTTACTTACTTACTTATTGGCTTTTAAGGAACCCGAGGTTCATTGCCGCCCTCACATAAGCCCGCCATTGTTCCCTATACTGAGCAAGATTAATCCAGTCTCTACCATCATATCCCACCTCCCTCAAATCCATTTTAATATTATCTTCCCACCTACGTCTCGGCCTCTCCAAAGGTCTTTTTCCCTCCGGCCTCCCAACTAACACTCTATATGCATTTCTGGATTCTCCCATACGTGCTACATGTCCTGCCCATCTCAAACGTCTGGATTTTATGTTCCTAATTATGTCAGGTGAAGAATACAATGCATGCAGCTCTGCGTTGTGTAACTTTCTCCATTCTCCTGTAACTTCATCCCTCTCAGCCCCAAATATTTTCCTAAGAACCTTATTCTCAAACACCCTTAATCTCTGTTCCTCTCTCAAAGTGAGAGTCCAAGTTTCACAACCATACAGAACAACCGGTAATATAACTGTTTTATAAATTCTAACTTTCAGATTTTTTGACAGAAGACTACATGACAAAAGCTTCAAATAATAACACACATTTCCCATATTTATTCTGTGTTTAATTTCCTCCCGGGTGTCATTTATATTTGTTACTGTTGAATTTTTCCACCTCTTCGAAAGATAAATCTCCAATTTTTATAGTTCCATTTCGTGCAATATTCTGGTCACGGACATAATCATATACTTAGTCTTTTCGGGATTTACTTCCAACCCTATTGCTTTACTTGCTTCAACTAGAATTTCCGCGTTTTCCCTAATTGTTTGTGGATTTTCTCCTAGCATATTCACATCATCTGCATAGACAAGAAGCTGATGTAACCCATTCAATTCCAAACCCTGTCTATTATCCTGAACTTTCCTAATGGCATATTCTAGAGCGAAGTTAAAAAGTAAAGGTGATAGTGCATCTCCTTGCTTCAGCCCGCAGTGAATTGGAAAAGCATCAGATAGAAACTGGCCTATACGGACTCTGCTGTAAGTTTCATTAAGACACATTTTAATTAATCAAACTAATTTCTTGGGGATACCAAATTCAATAAGAATATTATATAAAACTTCTCTCTTAACCGAATCATACACCTTTTTGAAATCTATGAATAACTGATGTACTGTACCCTTATACTCCCATTTTTTCTCCAATATCTGTCAAATACAAAAAATCTGATCAATAGTCGATCTATTACGCCTAAAACCACACTGATGATCCCCAATAATTTCATCTACATATGGAGTTATTCTTCTCAATAGGATATTCGACAAAATTTTGTACGACGTCAACAAAAATGATATTCCTCGAAAGTTACTACAGTTAGTCTTGTCCCCCTTCTTAAAAATAGGTACGATTATGGACTCCTTCCATTGTTCTGGTACAATTTCCTTTTCCCAAATTGCAAGTACAAGTTTATAAATTTCGCTAGATAATGCCCTTCCACCCTCTTGTATTAATTCTGCTGGAATTTGATCAATACCTGGAGACTTGTACTTTTTCAGATTTTCTATTGCGATTTAGACTTCAGAAAGTGTGGGTTCCAGTATGAATGGCTCAGCAGTTTGTATTTGAATTTCGTCCTGATCATTTCTATTTGGCCTATGTATATTTAGTAGTTGCCCAAAATAGTTTTTCCATCTGTTCAGGATTGAAGGAGAGTCTGTAAGTAAATCACCATTCTCATTACCCTTGCCTGATATCCGTTTTTAAATTCCTTTATACCCTTATATAAATCTCGAATGTTTTTATTCTTACTATTTGTTTCTATCTCATTCAGTTTTTCCTTCAAGTAATCTCTCTTTTTATTCCTAAGTACGACTTGCTTCCCATCTTTCATTGAAATAATTATCTCTATTCTCCACAATTGGATCCTGTAAGAATTTCAATTTTGCCTGTTTCCTTCTATCTACTACAATGGAACAATCTTTATCAAACCATGGTTTCTTTTTCTTAGTTTCATGATAACCTATGCTCTGCTCAGCTGCAATTTTGATATTATCTCGGATATTGTCCCACACGCTATTAACATCTAACTCTTCTTCAGCTTCGTCAGCAGTTGCGAAAGCAGCAAACCTGTTTGAAATTTCAACCTGATAATGTTGCTTAGTTTCCTCGTCCTTTAATTTCAAAATATTGAATCTACTAATATTAGCTTTTTGCTCTACTTGATTGGCTACTGATAGTCTTTCTCTTAATTCTCCGATTACCAAATAATGGTCAGAATTACAGTCTGCCCCCCTGAAAGTTCAAATTTTTACTATACTGGTGTGCCTTCTTTTATCTACCAAGATGTGATCTATCTGGTTATGTGTCATTCCGTCTGGAGAAGTCCACATATATTTATGTATATCCTTATGGGAGAATGTTGTACTCTTGACAATTAAATTTTTTGACGTGACAAAGTTGACTAACCTAACTCCATTGTTATTACTACTTACGTGTAGGCTCTCTTTTCCAATTGTTGGTTTAAAAATATCCTCCCGTCCTACTTTAGCATTGAAATCCCCCAATAAAACTTTCATGTGATATCTAGGTAACTGATCAAACGTGTGTTACAATTCCTCATAGAAGCTATCCTTTATATGGTCGTCTTTCTCTTCTGTAGGGGCGTGAGCATTTATAACTGCGATATCGCACCATCTACCCTTAAGTATTAAATACGATAACCAGTCACTGATAAATTCTACCTTTTTTACTGCTGATTTTATTCTTTTGTGTACAAAGAATCCTGTTCCTAATTGGTCATTGTTTCCTTCCTCATAATACAGTAAGTAATCGCCTATTTGTGATATGCCATTCCCATCTAACCTAACCTCTTGTACTCCCACGAAGTTTATTCTATATGTAGCTAGTTCTTTTGCTACTAATGTTACCCCTCCTGTTCTCTAAAGACTAGTTACGTTCCATGTACCAAATCTTATAACCTTATTCCTTTGCTGTGGTCGTGCCGGAGGATCAGTCCCATTTTGAGCCTTATTTGAAGGATTCGTAACAATCTTTTTTTTTACGGTGATGGGTTGTTAGCCCTTCGCCCAACCCCCAAGCTGGAGGACCACCCCTTATCGGCTGTCCACGACTGCTTATTCAATATATTTGCAGCTACCCTCCATATCTGGAGGCCGTCTCCTCTATATATTTTAATGTTTAGATTAAAATATTGAGTTTCATTCTGAAACTAAAGAAACGTGTGGTAATAACATAATTACGATTATCCTTACATTAATATCAGCTTATATTTTTTATTACAGAGGAAGAGTGACGCGTTTTAGAAGAGACAGTTAAAATATTGGCACCCTTTAACACAATGATCACAATCCTGTCCGGTGAAGAATCTGAATAAATTATTTTGGACAGTAAACTTTAATCCACTGATATCACACGTTTCTTTTGTTCCATTCTGAAACTCCCTTAATATATTTTACGTTAAACTAAACCGATTAGAATAATAATTGACAAAAACTGTTTCAGAATAAAAAAGTGTTTCCAGGAAAATTATAAATGTTTACATTAGCTACTGAAAAGCTTTACTTCTGCGTTAGTTTTCAGTTAATTTTAATGTTATTAATTTGATCATTGACTTAAACTAATACGCTTTTCCACATATACTATGAATTTCTAAACTAGAAAAAAATCTGTCAGCTAACTTAGTACTTCAAGCAAAACAAGAAAAAAAGAAGAGCCGAAGAAAGTGAGAGAGAGAGGTAAATAAAAAAGAGAAAATAAACAACAAAAAATTGCAAATTATATAAAAGATACGCGGGCGTCAGTGGACTCGAATCACTACCTGATCCGATTAAAGGAATCCTCAGCGGAAAATGAATGTTTGCGCCGCAGCGCATATACAACCCACGCGGCATCAATCAGAGGTAACTGGAGGTCTCCGATTGAAAGCGCACAAACAACCGCTCCGGAGAAAAACCTAATCATAAGCAGCACTATATTAAACTCATCATGTTCGGGGGTAAGAATGCGCAAATATAGTCACATTGTAATTCTTCCTCGACAGGGTGTGATCCAGCATTGTCCAGTGTTAAGATTGCTTTGGAAGGCAAGCACTTTTTCTTTAAATTTTTTTGGTCTCTGGAACAAAATCTTCAAAAAGCACTTAAAAGTATTTTTGTCCAATCAAACAGATTTTTGGTGGACATATGTAACAGGCAGTGCAGATGCAGGGATTGATATTTTTTAAAGCTCTAGGCTTAGAAGACTTGTCTATTACCAGTAGCTTTAGTTTATGGTCTTCACTTGCATTTGATGCAGCAAGAACTGTCAACCTCTTTTTAGATTTCTTGTAGCCTGGAGCAGCCTTTTTTTCTCTTGAGGCTAGAATTTTAGATGGAAACATTTTATAATTTAGTTCTGTTTCATCACAATTATACAATTGATCAGGAGGAAGGTTTTCTTGTATAATTTTTTTAATTTCTCACAAACTTGTGTAACAGTCTGAGAATCTGCAGAAAGTTTTTCACCACACATTTCAAGCTGCCTTATGCATATTGCTTCTTTCACTTATCCAACCATCCTGAACTTGCAGTAAAATCGTCCTCACCTTTCTTTAACTCATTCCTAAAAAGTAACGCTTTTTCTTGCAGAATAGGCCCTGAAATTAGATTTCCTTTTTGTCTTTGTTGAGTAAACCAAATGAACAAAGCTTCACTCGTTTTTTCATACTCAGATTTTTTCATAGACTTCTGTTCAAAAGAAAATCCCGAATACTTGTTACATGAAAACTTCTCGATTTTGTCTCCGTTTATAAGTCAATCTCCAACTGTTACTTCAGACTCTATACTCACCAGCAAGTTTTTTTAATGTTTCTCCTTTGTCTAGTCTTTTCAAAGCTTCCAGTTTCACATTCAACTGCACAAATTTTCACTTACTCCTGCCACTCATTGTAATGTCCACAATTAAAACATACGAAACACATAGTTACTATAAAACACTTTACAAGTAAGGTACAGGTGCGCCCATTACAGTACCATCTACAACAACGGTCAGCCTGTTATTGCTTTAAAATGTACATTTTTACTTTAGTATATTTTAGTGACCACTGTTGAGTATGAATTACTGTACTGTAACAATATTTTTCTGAAAGGATGGTATGCACTGTACAACTGATTGACGCACGATTCCAATTAGTGAAGGGACAACAAAGAAACAGCAAGCACACTCCTCAAAACCTAATGGTACCTGTCAATCTGTAATAGAAATGCGTTAGCAGTTGAGACTAGGGTTATTTCTGTGCGTTATGAATGAAAACCCTAAGTGGAACAGTTTTATCTGTATTGTACATGGAAAATTGAAAGAAAGTTCAAAATGTAACACATTTGGAAGTGCGAAAAATGTACATGCCGACTATGTATAAAAATGGGATTTTACTCTCATCATCAGCACTACAGCCCTAAGTGGGCCTTGGCTTCTTCAACAATCTTCCTCCATTCGTCTCTCTCCTGTACTTTTCTTCTCCAATTTCTTATTCCCAAATCATCTGTCACACCATCCAACCATCTCAGTTTGGGTCGTCCAGGTCGTCTTGTGTCCCCACGTTTCACTGAATAGTACCTGTTTTGGGATGTTATTCTCCGTATTCCTCATTACACGCCCCAACCATTTTATTCTCGAGGATTTTATGGTGGTGATTATGTTATGTTCGCCATACATTGTCTATTTCGCTGTTGTAGGCCTATCTCTTTCGCCACAAACCTCTGTCATTTATTGGACTGAAAATTCTACGTAGGATCTTTCTTTCAAAAGATCTAAGAGAATTTTCTTCTGCTTTCGTCATGGTCCATGTTTCTGCTCCATATAATAATACTGGTTTTATTAGGGTTTTATATAGTTGGAGCTTTGTTGACCTTTGGAGAATTCTAGACCTAAACAGTCTTGCCATTCCATAATAGCTTCGATTTGCCGCTAATAGCCTTGCTTTAATTTCTGAATCCATACTACTATCTGCCGTCACAATTGATCCTAAGTATTTGAACTGCATGACTCGTTCAAACTCATATTCTTGTACTGAAAGGGATTCTCCTCCCCGTAATGTTGCTTGCCCCATGAACATATATTTGGTTTTGTGGATATTCACTACCATTCCCATTGTCTGTGCCATTTCATTCAAATTTAAGAAATGTTCACATAAAGTTTTCTGGTTTCGACTAATGTTGACAATATCATCAGCAAATGCTAGAATTTGTGCTGATTTATAAAATATTGTATTACCTATTTGTATTCCAGTCGATCTCACTACCTTCTCTAAGGCTATATTAAAGAGAAGGCAGGCCAGTGGATCCCCTAGCCTCAATCCTTTATTTATTTCAAAGGAGTCTGACAGTTCTCAATCTGCTTTTATTTCTATTCATTTTTTCAATTGTTAATCTTGTTAATTTAAATGGTATTTGCAATTGTATCATTGAAGACACTAACTCTCTCCTATTTATACTGTCATACGCATTTTAGAAGTCAATGAATAATAGATGCAGGTCAATATTGCCTTCTTTGCATTTCGCCATGATTTGTTTTAATGTAAATATCTGGTCCACAGTTGACCTTCCTGATCTAAATCCACTCTGGTATACTCCTATCCTCTCTTCTACATACCGATTTAGCCTCCTATATAGTACTCTCGCATATATTTTATGTGCTATATTTAGGAGTGTTATACCTCTATAGTTTGAACAAGATAATCTGTCACCCTTTTTATGTATTGGATGTATCACTCCTTCTCGCCAATCTTCAGGAATTTTTTCCGTTATCCATATTTTGTTCAGAATTTCTTTCATTTTGATAATGAGGTTTTGGCTTTTTAATTTAAAAATTTCTGCTTTTATTTCATCTAAACCCGGTGCCTTGTTATTTTTTATCTGATCAATGGCTATTTCAATATCTACATCATCTGGTGGGTCTCCTTCATCCTCATTTTCCACATTTATTCCTATCTGTAAGTTGTCACTATTTGTCCCTTCTTGCTGTCCCACCAAATTGCTAAAATGGCTTGCCCAGCGAGCCAATATTTCCTCTTTCCCTGATAGTAGTTCACCATTTAAATCTCTACAGCATGTTACTTTTGGTTTGAATTCATTTCTTTGTGAGTTCACCTTTTTATAAAAATGTCTGCTATTCCTCTGCTTTCCCCATTCTTCAATTTCCTGAATTTCTTTATGTAGCCATTCTCTCTTTTTCTTCCTATGGACTTTCTTTTCTTCCTTCCTTCTTTGTTTATATTCGGTCACCTGGCTTCTTGTTCTTGTTCCCTGCAACATTACTTTGTATGCTTCATTCTTCTTCTTTGTCACTTCTTCACATTCATTGTCATACCATCCTTTCTTCCTATTCAATTCGGTATTTTCCCCTAAAACTTCTGTCGTTACGTCTTGTATGATTTCCTTTAAACTCTCCCAACACTGTTGGCTATTTTGACTTCCAGACGTGTCCAATCTTTGTATTCTTTCTTCCAATTTTACTTTGTAATCTTCCTTAGTCTTATCTAATTCTAAGGCTTCATAATTGTATTTTCCTTCCCTACACCCTTGTTTCCGTCTCACACTATTGATTTTTGCTCTGATTGACGCAATTACCAGGTAGTAGTCCGAATCTATATTCGCACCCCTGTATGTTCTTACATTAGTGAGATCTGATCTATGATTTGCATCTATCAAAACATGATCTATTTGATTACAGATTATCCTGTCTGGTGATTGCCACGTACCCTTGTGTATATCCTTTTTCGGAAGTAATGTCGAACCTATAATCATGTTTAGGGACATTGCCAGCTGTACTAATCTCATGACAATTATTATTTGTTTCTTCATGTAAACTATGTCTCCTGATTACTTCTCTTAGATTAGCTTCCTTCCCAATTTTGGCATTCATATCACCAAGTATTATCTTGACATCATTTCTTGGACACTTTATGTATGCTTTTTCTAATTCGTCATAAAACTGATCCTTTTCTTCTTCCTCCTCTGTCGTTTCCGTTGGTGCATGTGCACAAATTAAGCTGTATTAAAGAATCTACCCTTAATCCTAATATAACACATTCTGTGGCTTATTGCTTAGAAATCAATTACTAGATGTTTTACTTTCTTACTGATCATAAATCCTGTGCCAAAAATATGCTCTTTCGGGTTGCAGCTGTAGTATATATTGTACCTTTCCTTTTCCAGTATCCCTTCCCCCAACCACCTTTTCACTTGGATGGCTGCTATATCAATTCTACATTTAACTAATTGGTCTTCTAGTACCCTTAGGGCACCTGGTCTGTAAAGACTTAATACATTCCCTGTTCCAATTCGTAATTATCCTTTTTACCAATTCCAGTTCGTCTCCATGTATTCCATCCGGCTTTATCCCATTGTTGAAGTTTCGCAACAATTTACTTTTTACGGGATGGGGTCGTCAGCCCCATGCCCAACCCCCACCCTGGAGGGCCAGGTAATTTGTAATCAGGGTTTTCTTCCCCTAGCCTTTGTAGAACCAACTATTCGCTGCAAGGCAGCAGCACTGGTTTTGGTCCACCCTGGGTATTTTATTTCCCCAGTACCCACCATATCTGGTGAGCATTCCCCTATCCGCCACCCGGGGAGACGCCTGATGGGAGACCAGTAACTCCACACGGGGGATTTTATTCTAGTTTTATGTAAAATTTAATTTTCTTAAGACTGGCTCAAATTACATGGAACCACGAAATACTGAGGTTCTACTGTAAACGGTTTTGACTGTATATGCTTCAACATTGTGTGTGCAATGCTAGTGACATTTTTTGTTGTCTAGTGGTTCCCATGCTAGCTGTTGAACCAAGTTTGGGAGGTTAAAATCCTTAGGATGACTTCCTCCATAAAGAAAGTAAAGCTTTGGGTCCTGTATCACAGAGTTACAGCATGTGAAAGAACCCTGTGTCCTATAGAAAAAACTGTGCAAAATTCTTCAGACCTTTGATTTAAGACATATGTTAAATGTATTTGCTTTGTTTTCCATTAATTTATTTGTTTCAGGCACACCAACATTTTAAAAATGTATGGATTCTTTCATGATGACACGAGAGTGTACCTGATATTGGAGTTTGCCCCGAAAGGAGAGCTGTTTAAGGAACTTCAATCACAACCAAATAAGAGATTTTCTGAGGAAAGGTTAGCAGATACACACGTTTCTGTATGATAAATCCAGAAAATTTTGAAACTGGCTGTAATGACTAACTCTTTGGGTTGAAAGTTTTTACGTGAAAAGAAATGAAATATTCTAGTTTTAAGTATGTTGGATAAATTAGATATAGACCTAATTGTACAGAAGTTCAGAAGAGAATAGTTGTGAAAGTTGCTGTGCTGTTGCTAAATCAGTTTTTATGAACCATCATTTTCTACAGTTTTTGGAAATAAAGAACGAAAGTGAGTTCATGGGATACATATATAACAATTATTTTCCTGAAAGTCAGCATTGTTGTAATATTTTCAAAGATAAAATATTACATGATTTGCTTTCATTACACTACATGTTCTTCCAACTAAGGTATATTGCACGTGAGCTGTCAAAAAGTTCAATAAATATTAAAATGTTTTTTACAAAAATTGTGAGTAGTTCTTTCGTGTAATAATACGAAATACAAGAAAAAATATTCACACAGGAACTTAAGGGCTGGAGGAGAAGGAAAAAATTTTACTCTATTTGGAATGTTTGCATAAAATATAAATTTGCTTCATAGAGGCTCTTCCTCTCCGCCCCCTCTTTCTCTTTCCCCCTCCCCCTCTCCCTCCTCCACCTCCTCCCTTGTCTGGGAATAATTCTAGGTATAGATCGCGCAAGGAACAATTACCGAAAAGCAATAGAGTGGTGTTGCTGTCTGTTTTGACGTGTGTATGTAGGCACGCCGAACGGTGAGAAGTGCGGGCCGATGGAAGTACTGTCTCTTCCAAGAAGATTAACAAATGAGGACATCATTGTGGAAATAATGTAGCAAGAGAAAAATTCGAAGCTAATTAAATGCTCAACATATGTTTACGAATTAACATGTGATACAAGACACGTATTCACATGCAATGGAACAAACTAAAGTTGTAATGTAACTATAACAATGCAAGACTGATTCTATAGATGTCATTTTTCTTCCGAATGTACTCTTGAATATCATTCAAGCTATTTCGTGATCTTTCCTGTCGCCCGCACTTCCTTATCGCAATGTTTCATGTGCATTCCTTCAGTCGGTACTTCCTGCTTGCGAGACCTAAAATATTGTGCAGGTTGTAGTTTCAGAAAATTCTTCTTTGTAACAAATTTTAAATGATAAAATGTGCATTACACTATTGAAATAGATACCACATGTACACATCTTCCTGGACGTAAATTTAAATGAGTAAGAATGATACAAGGGTAGGTTGTCTTTAGAATAGTTTCTCATATTGTGATTAGTCACTAAAAAGAAATCACAGCTAGGAAAAATTCTTCCTACTAACAGCAGTGTGTGTCAGTTATGCAAACAATGCTCTTAAAGAAGCATACAAATATACAGCATTTATCTAGATGAAAAAATAACTAATGTTCAATTCATATTGCATTAGTCTGTGTTACATATAGTCATTTTTTACCTTGTGCTTTTAGAACTGCAAGATACATTGCACAAATTGCAGATGCTCTGAAATACTGTCACAGCAAGAAAGTTATACATCGTGATATCAAACCTGAGAATCTCTTGCTAGGACCCAATGGAGAAATAAAGATAGCAGACTTTGGGTGGTCTGTTCACTCTCCTTCTTCAAGGTAAGTTACTCAGTAGAAGTCAGTTTGAACTCACGACTGTAAGCATTTATATTCCACATCGCAATTTTATTAACCACTAAAAAGGGATCCCTGTGACAAGAATGTACAACAGAACCTCGATTTCCCTTGGGGGTGGGAATTTTAGTGATGAATCAAAATAATGACAGTTTTGAAAGCATTCAGCGTGATCTATGCTATCAGACTGTTGTATCACACAAGATGGTCTAGGTTCCAGTCCTAATCATTTTCATTTGAAAATACGTAATTGTGACACTTGTGGTGGATAACATTGCAGTTGAGTTTTTTCTCTGTATATTTGTCATTATATTTATTTTTAGTCTTTTTATAGATGTGAAACGTGAACTCTTAGTTTTAGGGTACTTGGAATTAATTTGGAGCTTTTTTTTTTTGCACGGAGATCAGCAGTTTCGTTGCCAGCAATTCCACAATGTCCTTCTCAAAAAAAAAAAAACTAGGATTATTTTTTTGTATTTTATCAGAAAGAACAATTCGAATATTTTAATGGAAAAAAGTCAATAGATTTCTACATGGGCTAAATTGGTGGCACAAATAATATTCAATTTCTGACCACATTCGCTCCAGCATATCTGGTGTGAAGGTTGCTACTGCTTCTACTGCGTGCACATAAGACATTAATGTCAGGTATTGTGGGGAGTACACAATATCCTTCACACAGCCCCAGAAGAAAGAATCTAAAGGAGTTACGTCAGGGAAACGAGGAGGCCAAGCTATGGGACCACTGCATCTGATCCAACAGTTTCGGAAGGCAGAGCTGTACACACAGTGTTGGTTCAGTGAAGTGGTGCTCCATCTTGTTGAAAGATTATTTTGGCTATTTTTGTGCTATCTGAGGAAATTCGAATTGTTCAAGTATGTTTAGATATGCAATTTCTGTGACAGTAGGTTCCAAGAAGAAAAAAGGTCCAATTATCATGTACTCCATCAGACTGCACCATACATTTATATTAGGACTATCTCGAATATGCTCCTGGACTTCGTGTGGGTTTTCGGAGCCCCATATACAAACATTGTGCCAGTTGACTTTTCCGTACACATGGAATGTTGCCTAATCCAAAAACATGACAAGACTCGAGAAATCGTGGTTTTGATCAATACACTCCAGAATGTCATTTGCGAAATTCTGTACTCTAGTTTGTCTGTCTGCTTTATTTCTTGAAGAATCTGCACCTTACATACATATAACTCCAGTTGCTTGTGTAGGACTCTTAGTAATTGTTGTTTGGGGCATCTGCAGTTTACGTGATGCACAACTAGTGGATTTGTACTGACTACGAGCAAAGGCATTTCTAATCTCTTCTACTCGCTCTTCAGATATGTGCTGACCTTCTCCATGCCGCTTTTGCACACTGCCAGTAGCCAAAAATGTTGCAAACTATTTGATAGACTTAGGATCATGTGTATCTTTCTGAAACACACATCTAAATTTTCTTTGAACAATGATTACAGATTTGCTTTGTGCAAACCATACAACTGTCTGCTCTTTCTCTTGCATTGATGCCATGTTGTAAATTAAACTATACCAGTGCCCCTAGTGATGATTCAGAATTCAGAAAATGACTACTGAATCTTGACTACTTCCTCTCTCCATTACATCCAGCTTGAACACAATATCTGCAGCAGACAATTTTAAAAGGAAGTTAAAATCAGGGAAGTTTGAAGGGTTCACCCTGTATTTTAATCTAAATGATGTGACAGCAGGGTCATGACTAAAACTGTCAGAGTACAAAATGAAAACAATTCCTTATGTTTTCCCTCGGAATTACTGTATACCAGTCATATGTGAAGAGTTATCTGCCCCCTTGACCCACCAAAGTGGAATGACTTTCCTGTGCGTACTTACAGAGAAAATGTTTACTAAAGTCTGTGCTTTTTTTTTTCTTTCTGATTTTTTCCGCTCCTTTTTTCTTCTTTAGCCTCCTCAACCTTTGATGTTCTGTTTCTTTTTTTGGAGCCATTTTTCAGAAAAAGTATCAAATCCTGAATAATCCAAAACTGACCGATGTGTCATTAGAATTATGTAGGCCTACTGACAGATTACTAAATCGTACTTCAGTAAATTAAATGCTTAATTAGACTGTAAGATGATTGTCAATCTCCTGATAAAGATGTCAGCTTCTTGGTATAAAAAAAGCCAGGAGGCTGACATGATCCAGAAGGTTGACATTTTGCACTATTTGCGTTCCATTTTTTTAGCGTGCTAGATTATTTTGTGTTCCACTTTTTTAGTGGTCTAGATTATTTTGCATTCCAATTTTCAGTGTGCCATTTGTTAGCAATCCATTTTTAGTGTCCCAGATTATTTTGAGTTCCATTTTTTTGCATTTCATTTTATAATATTCCAGATTATTTGGCATTCCATTTTATTGTTCCAGATCATTTTACGATCCATTTTTAGTGTTCCAGATTAGAAACCATTCTCTTGCCCTGTCATAGAGGATGCCTTGTTGATTGCAACATTGACGAGTTTATCCCATGGATGATCAAATTTGCTTGTAACATTATAAATTTATTTAATCTGAGAGGATTAATGTCATAGCGCCTTCTCTTCCATCCTGCCAGATAGCACATACAAATACAAACAATGACAAAAGTAATACAAATTAAATTGAAGTCCAATAGAGTATCAACAGGATCAAAGAACACTATAGAGCACTTACCAAGCTAATACAAAAAAATGAAATAACAGTGATAGCAATGATAATAGAGATGTTGATGATGATAATAGTAGTAAATACATTGCATATTAAGTGTAAAACTGATACGACTTATTAGCATAGTTATAATATTATGGATTAAGTCGGAATTTGCGCAACCTGACAGGTGTTTAACAAGCAATTTCATGAACTAGAAAGTGATTCTTTAATTTAGTACATGTACCTTAGTTTATATATACTAATAAAGCACATATTGCTAATATTCTTTCAGTGTTGTTACAATTAAAAATATATTCTCGCACATGATACACAATGATGGGGCAATGAACTTAATTTGTTTAATGCTTACATAGTTCATTGCAATCATTGGGTGAAAATGGCTGTTAATATTATTGTATAAATAATGTTGTAATTACTCTGCTTAAGTTTTGTGTTACTTATCTCAATAAATATGATTATGTACTGACTAAACATTTATACATGTATGTTGGTTAGAATGAACAAATTCATAATTTTAGTATTATAGAAATTATGTCATGAGTCTATACCAGCTGGGTTCAGTTCTCAGGAAAAGTAGGTCTAGTCAAGGTCACGAGTAAGAAAAACCTGACTAGACAATTGATAAATACGCAAATTTGTTTACAGTTAACAATTTGCTTAATTTTTTCTGTCTTCTAAGTAAAAATAACAGATTTCTAGCTAGTCGCCGATGGCCAAAATTTATAGCATCTATAGCAAATCACCCAAAAACATCAGATCTAGCTATAAAATTGCCAACTTAGCAACACTAGTGGTGTCATGTTGTGCTGCCATCTCCCAAGGACCTTCAGATATTTTCTACGACCTTTTATTACATTTTCATCTATGAATAAAGTTGTAAAGGTATACAGCGCATAATTAGATGCATATCATTTTAGATTGAAGTCGAAATTTTTAGATTTGAATTGAATTGCTGTTGGCTTGGAAATGCAAATGAATACTGTGTTGAATTAATAAACTTAAAATCATATATAAATCAATATTTTAAGCCAAAGAATAATGAATAGTTCAAATTATGTTATTTTGAATTAATTGCTTTTGAAATAGAGTTTTGCTGTAAGTCTTGCAAAATAACCTTGTGTTTATGCTTCCAGGAGAGACACAGTGTGTGGTACTCTAGATTACCTTCCACCAGAAATGGTACAGGGACAACTTCACGATGAAACAGTAGACTTATGGAGTTTAGGTGTATTATGTTATGAGTGTCTTGTTGGGAAACCTCCATTTGAAGCAGTAACATACGACGAAACATACCGAAGGATTGGCAAAGCAGAATATTCCTTTCCATCACATGTGTCAGAAGATGCCAGAGACCTTATTCATAAGGTGAGTACAGTTTTATTTAATTCACAGGACTAATATTGAATGATGAAGATCACTTTTAAAAGGGATTTCTGTTTTGAATGCAATGTATTGTGAGTTGTCATGTCAAATATTAAGGTAATATTTAGATACATTCCAAACCTTTTTATTCCCATTTTGGAGGTGGGTCAGTGCTTTAACAGTCACAGCTCTATTGGTAGTGGCATAATAGTGGAAATATACGTACGTGGTGTGCGTGTGCGCGCTCGGGCTGCAGCTGTTATTTTTCTTGCTGTAATGAAATCCTCATTCAGTTGCAGTTCTACTCTACTTGCATCATTTTACAGTCCTAAAGAAAAGAATCTCATTGTACTGGACATTTTTTCTCTGGCACATATAATAAATTAGCTTCCCTTATGAAAAGGTTGCCAGATTTGACAAAGAGTATTACATATAATTTGGAAACACACCTAAAAGGTAAAATGATATACATTTGAAACGGTTAGGGAATCGAATATGCAAAATGTCAGAAAAATTTACACCTAAGAAGCGTTTGTGCTCATTCACAGTTAAGAAGGGGGGAGGGGAATATCATCAGATAGGTTAGAATGATTTGAATGCCATATACTATATCACTTGTCTATTTTTCTTTCAATACTACAGCTCCTTGTGATTGTTCCTTCGAAGCGTCTCCCGTTGAGTGAAGTTCTGAAGCACAGCTGGATTATGAGTCATACATCCAGTCATCCAGATGGTACCAACAAAACATCTGCATAACGTCAGGTTAATTTAGCATTGCAGGAAAATATGTTTCTTCATGTCCAAAACTCAAGTCACACAATCTGTAATTCTGTAATGAGACAGTATTTACATTTGTTGAGTTTTGTTCATGATGAGATGATACCATAGTAATCTGCAAAGGATTGATATAACTAAAGAGTGAATTATCCTTCCCTTTAAGATAAGTTTCTTGGATGTGTGTACACTAAAATGTATGCTAATTTGATGTATTTTCAGATATCTGTAATAAAATTGATTTGATTGTTAGGTTTCTGTTTGTTATTTTGCACACTTTAATCGAGAATAACATCAATTTATACAGGTGCATGTAAAATGGATTTAAAAGTCTGATATCTTCCACGAGATTGAAGTACTTGTATAAAAATGCCCATTAATAATTTCTCACTTTTAAAACTTCCAAATTTGCAAAATTCAGTTTTGTATCATCGTGTAATGTTTTTGTAGTGGTTAGTAATTCATTCCAAGTGTATTGATATGTAACAGAAGCAAAACAGTTCTATATTTAAATGAACAAATTTATTGTATAAGAAGATCAATCTCGTGTGTTTAACAATCTGTTTGCAGGTGTACAGACAATACTTTCTCCATTAACAATAGAGCATTTCTTCTGTCTTTTAATTTGTTACATTGTAAAATCAGATTATATATTTCAGGCTACATGATATAATGAATGAATTATAAGAATAACTTGAACAAATTGTTTAGTGAAGCATAGCAGAAGATTAATAATTCTTTGTCTTAAAAATATGAATATGGCAATGAAGAGAAGTGATATGCATTTATTAGATGAAATGTCCGGTATTGACATTTTACTTGTATATTAATACTGAATTAACTCCCAGCATGAGCATGTCAGAGATTTCTTTTCTTCTTTGTTAAAATAAAGCCGTAATACTGGTAAACAAGCTTATTTGCTTTGTTCTAATAAATAATAACGGATGTGTTGTGATGTTTTCAATATGTAAAAGATAGTTTTTAGTTGTTTCTACATATACAAAGCACTGATACAAACTTAAGCATTGAAATCAATGTGAAAATTTTGAAGCTGTGTTTCCAGGTGTGTTCTATTACGAATTAATATTTTATCTCCTAAGTAGTGTGTAATTTTACAACTGAAATGTGACACACGTTGTATGAAATCATTTTATATTTTAAATTGAACAATAAAAATATTTGTATTAAATAAACATTTGTGTAATGGTATAATAAAAGCAGATAATCCAGTTCTTGGTTCTTGTGCAACATGTATCTTGCACATATGCTGTTAGAAACATTGCTCTGAATAAGTATCTGTATGTTAGGAAATAATTATTACATTATTAATAAATTGAATAACTGAGACACGGAAGCGGAAGGCATGATGCTGTTATGAAGACTACTGTTTCAAAGTTGCCCAATCGTAACTCTGCTGCTAACGTAACTTTCTTGGCATTGTCTGTTAAGAAGTGGTTAAGAGTGTAAACTATTGCTTTCATCTACAGTTTCCAACAGTGTCTTTCCTTCATAGTTCATGATACATCCCAATGACCACAAAATTGATAAATTGTATTGCTGACAGTGCTACTTCCATTCACTTGATAGAATGTCACTCATGAAGTACAACTTCAATTATAGTATTATTTTAATGGGTAAAGAAAGATGTTAAATTGGAACTTTAATGTTAAGGTTATAGGAAGTATATAAAGATTAAATTAAATTTATCAGTTTTGAAAGTGATCTCTTCTTTGGAAGACGAAATGGGCCCACTGGTGTCTTATTTTCATTATTATTTTTATTTTGGCATTTCACGAGATTAAGAAATCATAATTTTCTTTTAATGTATCAAACAAAAAGTGCCTTCTCAACATGTGAACGTGATTTGTAAGTCTTGTGTAAAATTTCCTTTTATTGTTATACCTTTACCTTTCAAGAAAAAAAAGACACACATAAGTAAGAAGTAAGCTGAATGCTAGAGATTCTTGAAGACAAAGAAAAAAGAACCTCAGAGTATTTAATGGGCCATCTGTTACGGCCAGTTTCTTGAAGGACAATATAATGGCGTATTAGTTACCAATCCTTAAAGTTACTAGTATCATAATTTTACTGCTCGGTTTCTCGAAAGTTTTGTTAGTTTGCTAATGAATTGTTAACTGATAAAGGATTTAACGAATGAGTTCTACTAGATTTATGCAGATGGAAGTTGTGATGCGTGACATTAATTCGGGATTATAAACATTAACACCATGTTATTCATAAAATAAAAGTTGCATAAAATCTAAAAATTATCATAGTCTATACTGTTTTCGCTTAAGAAAAATCCTAATGTAAACATAAGCACGTTGCTGTCATACCCGTGATTGGCTCCCAGTCGAAACACTCACATGACGCAGGAAAATATAGTTCGTATCTGGAAACCATAATCTTGTATTATTTGAAAATAAAAAATTGAATTCTAGTTATTAAATACGATGAAACATAATAACTTCACTCATATGTATAAGGCTATGTAAAACAAAAATTACTTTTATATCTTGTTATGTACTATGAATGCGGATGAATACCAACAGTAATATTGAGTTAGTCTGTTCTTGTAACAAGCTGGCATCACTTGAGCTTGTAGTTAACGTAAGCACATGGTACTGAGTATAATTTCTGCATCCTCGTTGTGTGAGGTTATTAAACATAAGAGTAGAAACACTCTCAAAACAGGAGAAAAACAAATAGTCTTAAATGTATATAACAAGTTAAGTGCGTTTTATTTACAGTAATTATAAAGTAAATGTTTCCTAAGCAAACGAATGCATAGTAGTGAGGTTAGGCCTACTTGATGAGTAACCGGAAATGTTTAACATGAAACAGAATGTACAACAGTAGGCAGGAACACGTACTGAGGATCTATGGCGCCAAACAGCAGCCAATGAAGCCTCACTTCAGTCACATGCTATTGTTTATATTAGGATTTTTCTTACAGTGAAAAGATTATACTTGGTCAGTTGCCTCAAAGGATAACTCGTTTGTGTAATGTGTTATTTATTTCTCTAATGGCATGCAACATTAACAAAAGTCATTATTTGTCCATCTGATTCATTATCTTGATCCTGGCTTCTGAATATTTTCCAGTCTCAGATGTTCTGCGAAGAGCCGGGTAGTGTCTTAAGTGGTCCCTGTCCATATCTTCATCCAGATTACAGAACTTGCAGGTGGGTGTTTGAAGTAACCCAAAGTGTTTGGCAAGAATGTCGTTTTGCCAAAATTGTAGACCATTTTGCCGCAGAGCGTTGCCCAGGGTGCACCAACTTGGAGGTAGGTCTACTTTGCACCCCTGTGTAATGTGTTATACTACTAGGTTCAAAAAGTTCCCGGAATTTTACTACCATTTTTCGTATTAATATATAACAAGGGATATTATACATTTGTTTTGTTGGTAACATTCATGATGTCATTTCCTTAAAGTTTGCTGAGAATGGCAATTATTGGTTTTGAGTTGTAGGCAATTGTTTATCATAGTGTTTTGTTTGTTCGTCGCATTTTGTAATTATGTCCACAGAGCAAAGTACAAACATCAAGTTCTGTGTTTTGCTGGGGACATGATCAGTATGGCTGATGAAGATGGTGATTTCTTAAACAAAATGAAACTGGTGCTACTTGTACGACCCAGTCCCTAAACGACAGTCATCTGAGTGGAAATCGAAAACATCTCCTCGGAAGCAAAAATTTCCTAGGGACACTTCCAAAGGTAAAGTTATTTTAAATGTTATGTTTTATTTAACGACGCTCGCAACTGCAGAGGTTATATCAGCATCGCCGGATGTGCCGGAATTTTGTCCCGCAGGAGTTCTTTCACATGCCAGTAAATCTACTGACATGAGCCTGTCGCATTTAAGCACACTTAAAGCAAAGTTATGTTGGAAGTTTTCTTCGACTCTCAGGGTCTCATGCACCATGAGTTCATTCCAGAAGGTCGTACTGTAACGAAAGAATTGTACGTAGAAACCCTCCGTCGCCTCTGGGACGCAGTGAGAAGGAAACGTCCAGAAAAGTGGGTAGAAAACAACTGGTTCCTTATGCATGACAATGCACCTGCTCATCGCGCAATTATTGTAAAGAATTTTCTTGCCAGGCACAACATAACTGCTTTGGATCACCCACCATACTCTCCTGATCTCTCACCACCTGATTACTTTCTGTTTCCCTGTCTGAAAAGTCATCTGAAAGGACGGAGATTCAATGCTGAAGAGGTTATCGCAAACGCGACGAGAGCACTAAGACGGGTTTCACAAAATGGCTTCCAGGAACTCTACACGCGTTGGCAAAAGTGTGTTGTTGCGGAAGGCAACTATTTTGAAGGGAATGCTGTACAATAGTGTTTAAGGTACGTTGTTTCTATGATGCTAGCAAATTCCGGGAACTTTTTGAACCTAGTATGTATATATTTTTACCAAATCCATGACTGCAACTTTATAATCAGCCGTAAACATCCTGGAACTCTTCTCGACTATATTTTGTAAAGAAATCAGCCCAATTTCTATACTCTCTTGGCTTACTAATGTTGTATCAACAACAACTCGACAACCCACAGGGTCCTGGCTATTCCAAGAAGTCTTCGCCATTCATCTCATTTCTTTGCTTTAGTCATCCAGTTGCATACTCCAATAATTCTGGCAACTTCTTTGACGTTATGCTCCCATCTGGTTTTTGGTCTTCCTCTGTGTCTACTACCCCCTGGTAGACTTATGGCTGGCTTTGAGTCTTTCACCTTGATTAGGTGTCCAGCCCATCTTAAATAGTCGATTTTTATAAACGCAATGATATTTGGTTACTTGAATAGTTTGTATAATTCATAACGAGCTCTCCATTCATTATTCACTTTGATTGATCCAGAGATGGCTCTTACTACTTTCCTTTCAAAAATATTTATATCTGTTAGAGTCCATGTTTCTGAAGCATCTGTCAGCACTGGCCTAATCAGAGTTTTATAAATCCTAGTTTTGCTTTGAATATTAATGTTGTATACAATATTGAATACTTCATCTGAAGACTATAAACTTATTTTGAAGACATAATAATGTTATACTGTAATAATAACTGTAGTCGCTATCTCTAGTAATGTAAATATTACCAATACATATCTAGTAGGCTTTGTTATTTCAACAAAACAGTTGAAAACTTGAAGGCCAATGAATTTTTTCGATAGTTCTGTGCATGTAAAAAGAGTTACGGATTCTGTATCGCTCCAACCTGGATATTCGAAAAACTAGTAATACTTGCAGACATGTTATCTTTAATGAATAATGAAACTGGCCATTAGTTATAATATTGTATGAATTAACATGCTGTTATTTCGTACTCTGCAAATCTGTCTAAACTAAATTAAATTATTTTATTACTAATTTATGACTACACAAAGTGTCTACGAAAGTATGCAACTACCTGTTAACTTGGACATGTCTTTGGTGCCAGAAACCAGTTCATGGTAATTTGGAAATTTCTACGAAATTTTCTTTGATATCTTATTTACAATATACAATTCACATCAAATATGAAACTTTTTGTTATGCATTGTACATTTTCAACATGCACAATCGAATCATAATTGCAACATGTAGAAGACTGCTGTTGGCAGCAAATCTGTTGCTAGATCGCATAGTGAACTATAGTATATCTGTAGTGGAGCCAGTTGCAAACTAAGAAAGACTAATAGGAAGCAAGAAAACAGATGGAAGCCCTCTAACAGTTTATTATTAGGAATAAAATTTTCCTCATGTGGAAGAACAAAATGAAAATATTGTGTAGTTGTTAGTGCAGGCAGTTACTATTTAATACTTCAATAAAAATGTCCTTGATCAGTTGTCTTCTTGACAGGATTTGAGTCCCTTACCCCAATCTCTTCTGTCTTTAGAGAAGATTGTTGCATTCTCACCCATATTGCTTGAAATCCCACATGATTCTGGCATGTGAGATATAAAACTGCTTTAGGAAAAACAAGAGAAGGGCCTGACCTGAGTAATACAATAATGATAATAATAATGCATAAAGCAAATATCTATCCAGTACCGATAGCTTACATAATTTATAGAAGCTATAAAATAAGAATCATTCTGAATTAAGACATTATGAAAAAAAGATTATTCTTCAGACTCTATATATGTTTTCACAGTAAAATTAGTCTTGTGAAGTAAAAATGTGTGTTAAGTGACACTGATAATGTACGCAGATACATACCATATCCTTTATATACTAAAGGGAAACTGTGTAAATGTTTTTTTGTAATAAACTTAAATATAATTCTTGTGTAAGTATTATCGATATCATCTACATTTTGAACTTATACATTTTATGTATTATTTTTAATGTTATTTATAATGTAAGAATTGTTAAATAAATGCTAAAATAAATACGTGTTTTCATTCAGGAAACAGTTAAAATTGATAACTTCAGGACATTATTTGTGTGGAATTTTTCCTTTTTTGGGCCTCACCTTTTTCATTCTCTCCCCATCTCACAAAAGCTAATGCACCTAAACTGCGATAAATTGCAAATCAGTTACGGATGGATGAGTAAAATTGTCTATATTTTACATAAAATTAGATTAAAATGATATTGTTCTAAGTTCCTTGACAAGTGTTGTGTCAGCTAATCAATTTGTTGTTGAGTTGTGTGGATTCTTTCGACATTTTGATGTATATGAAAATTAAACTAATTACTTTTGTAGCTAAATTCATCAGGATATTCTTTTGCAGTGTAAATCAATAACTTTGAGTTGTAAATATTACAGATTCTTATATGGAAAACCTTAGCAATATCTGTGGCAGTGGTTTCATCTTTTGCCCTCTTGTTAGGTTTTCCAAATCATCTTTGGATTTCCATAGCCTCCATCTTTTTTATCTGCTTCTGCAACCTAAAACTGCAGAGAGACGAACTATTTTTTACTTGTCAGGAAAACAAACTTTGGAAAAGACTCAGCAAATCTGAATACCAAGGCCTATTCATATTGCAGATTTAAAGTGTATGTCGCTGCAATAACTGTGTAATGCAGGTACAGTCAAATCTCTGTATGTCTATATAATATTTTTAATTATTAGACCTAATATAATTAGAATTTTATTAGGATGAGATGGCTTAGGTTTGGTTTCTTATTGTTTAGTTATTTATTAAAATATTAAGTCACTCTTAAAATAAACATTAAAACTAACGGAACAAAAAAAAAAACTGAAGCATTGACCACCAGTGTATAATAAAATGATCGATATTTGCGAGCCCAGCAGGTTGTATTTTTATTGCAGGGTGATTGTTATATTGAGGATCTGTGATTTATCACATAGGATAATACTAGGAGGTAACATGTGAAGGAACTAAATATAATTTGTGTACTTACATAGTGCAGAAGTAGATTTAATATAGTACAGTATTACTGCATACATCTATTTTTGAAAGAAATCTGAAATTGCTCTTTATAGCCTCTTTAATAAACACCGACCTTAAAAATTCCAAAGCAATCAGTTGTTCCTTTGTAACACATTGAAGAGAACTTGCAGCACACCGAATTTCTCTTGATAGCCTCTTTAATAAACACCAATCTTAAAAATTCCAAAGCAATCAGTTGTTCCTTTGTAACACATTGAAGAGAACTTGCAGCACACTGAATTTCTCTTGATAGCCTCTTTAATAAACACCAACCTTAAAAATTCCAAAGCAGTTGTTCCTTTTTAACACATTGAAGAGAACTTGCAACACACTGAATTTGTTTTATGTATCCAAGCAGTTCTAAATAAGATATTGTTTTGGTTCCTACATCACTATCACCACAGTCATCTGCGGAATCTTCATCTTTGCTGCCTTTTATTATCCCATTCTTCAATTCTACGTTTGAGGTGCTCAGTTCTAAAGTGGATCAAGTCCATGACACAGAGTTTTGAGATAATTTGGCTAACAATAATTAAGACGGAGATCAAAAATCCACTAACTCCAATTTTTGACAAAATTGAGTTATGGGCTGGATGATACTTTTCAGTGTGTCCCTCATGCGTGGAAGGCAAGAATACACTAATTTCGACATTCATCTGCATTCTGGGGGCTGTTTTAAAACTCGTGGAAGTCAGAACGCCACTTATTCCATGGAATAAGAGAGTTTTTGCATTCCAAGATTAATTTCCCGGTAGGTGGCAACGCTATTGCTTAACCAGCTGAGTAAAGTGATATGATACGGTATTCAGAATGTTACAAAAATCTATGAAATCCATGTAAGTAAGACTATTAAAGGTACAATATCGAGTCGATTAACTTCCAGAAACCCAATACAGATGCATCATTCCCCAGTCAACTAAAGTGCATTGCCATTGAAAGAAGAAAGCAAAAGGACTTGCAAAATTTAATGCAGTTTAATTCTGAAGAAAGTAGGGTGAATTACCAAACTGTTTGCGGACAGTAATAATCTAGAATCTAGATGCACAGGAAGAACATGAGAGTGAGAAATAAAAACAGAACCTGTAACATGAATGAGACTGTGTTAACATTTTAATATTGTTTGTGGTTTTATGTGTGTATTTTTATGTGTTTTATGGTAATTTGTGATTTTCTGTCTCATATATTTAAAATTAAAGAAAAAAAAAAGTAGCAATGTTAATCTTAATAATAAACTTCCATTTTCTCGTATATTCCAATGTATCATAAGGGAATTATGATATACTTATGTTTTTTTCTACATATGGCTCATATTTATTAACTTTTCTTAATCCATACAGTGTGGAAGTCAAAAAACCACTAACTCCAGCAGTGTTTATTTCAAATTGTAGCATAAGATAATATGAAAATTTAGGTTTTGAAGTATTTAATTGATAAAGAATGTAATTTTACACAATATTAAAAGATAAATATATAATATTTAAAGTTAGTAAGAGAAATAATAAGTTTTTTCTCACTCCTGTAAAATTTGGTTTATTGAAGTTAGGGAGTTTTTGATTTCCCTGTCTCAATTTTATTTTCCATCATTGCTTTAGAGATATCAACTTAAATATAGGAAATGACGTAACCGCTGCAAAGTTGTTTGTTAGCGCTTAATCATATTTTGAGACACAAACAGTGAACTTGATTCATTTTATCTTTGAATGTTTATCATGAAGATGAATCAAGTAGGCAAAATGTGTGAATAATGGGAGTTTTTATTGGTTCTTTGCAAGAAAATCAATGAATCTATTCTTCCACAACTCAGCTCATTCATCGACATAGAAGAGCACATCGTTATCCGAGAGCATAATCATTTTGATAGACCATAGACCTTGTGACTGCTTCTGTCCGCAAGTTTTTTAAGTGGTCATGAACCACTAGTTCCACTGGTTGGATGAATCGTAAAAGATACATCATATCTGTCTTCTTCGCTATGGTCTGCCCTTGGTACTGTGTAAAGGGGACCTTATGATTTTCTCGCATTTATTGGCGGATAAAATATCTGGTGTTATACTTTGATTACATTGAAGGGATTCTGATTATTTTTCCTGCTATAATGGTTCTGAAAGGCCGACAAGATTTTGTGTGTGGCACTTTGAATCATCAATTTTATTGTTGAGGATCCTTTTCCCTGGAAATCTAAAATACCGTGGACCTGAGGTTTTGGAATTCATCGGTAAACCTTGGTAACAAGGTTAACTTGAAGTGTATCAAGATGATACTGATAGTGGAAAGTCTCTTCTGAATCAGAATCCCTCTTCAAATTCTAAATTTATAAGATAGAAATATGTGTAATATTAATTGATGCAACGCTTTGATGACTTGATCCACTATGGCTCAGAAATTTCTGGATAAATAATTTGAGCAAAGGTGACTGCTGCCATTTAATGGCGAACTCTTTAAATTAGAGCTTGATCCACTACTTCTCTGAAAAGATCCAACCTAAAGTAGTCAGAAAATGAATTAAACTCAATTTTTTCAAAATTTGTGACTTGATCCACTTTAGCTCTGAATGTCTCAATTATAGATTCATCACTACACTCCATAAACACTGATACACCATCATCTACTGACATATAATCATCACTCACATCAATTTTCTTTTCAGTGACTTTTTCGTACAATTGCAGACCTTCCTGAGGGTCACCTTGTGGTTCCTTTTCACAGATCATGTTACTTACATCAATGTTCACAAGCTTTGTTTTTTTCCAACAGTTTCGAATTGTTTTTTCTTCAACATCCACCCAGCTGCTACAAATCATCTCGCATGCTTGCTTCACATCAATTTTATTGTAGCACTATCTACATCATCTGAAACTGTTGTCTTCAACTGTTTTCATGCTGGATCAAATTTGCCGCTCGTAACACTTTTCTCAATTTTTTTTTTTTTTTTTTTTTTTTTTTTAAGAAAAGTAGTCTATGTAGATTGTGAAAGTCCATATTTTTGTGAAACTGCTGTCTGTTTCATTCCTTCATCCAAATCTTTAAATACAGCCAATTTAGTTTTCAAACTTACTGATTTCCATTTAGCAGAAGCCATCGCCATGACTACATACTCCCCATCTCGTCACCTGTACACTGGAAAATACTGTAACTAGGAAGAGACTGGTTACATCCTTTTGTACAAATTCCCACTTTTAGGTAAAGAACCTTTTACTTGCTACAGTCTGCAAGATCAAACTGCCGATTTATGAAAAACCTTGAAGTTAAAAATACATATTGTTGTAACAGGGTGATTCTAAAATTGCTTCATCACTATAGTGAGGGATATTTACCATTATTTATATAGCATATTAGCCGGGACCATAGAAAAGTATTGTTTAATGTGGGATTATCGTTATATCGATCTTCGTTGTATGTATATGGTTTTTATAATTTATTGTAAAATCTGTCTGGATTCTGCACATTTTCCCATCGCACAGTCATCTACAATAGCACTTAGACATATATAGTTCATAGTGCATCCCATAAACTATAAATCAACTCAGGAGATCAGTGGTTGGCCAAATTGATACTGGGTTTGATTTCATGAGATAAATGTGTTTCTCAAGATACATTCTTCTGACTTTCATTTTCAGCTCTGCTAATTGAGATTCTCTTGATGTTTCCAATTTAAGAGGGTCACTGGAGGATTGGTTAAGTACTTGTACAGCAACTTTCAAAGGGATAGATTTTCGGGTATGCATCGAGTCAGAGTCAGTGCTCCTCCCCCCCCCCCCCCAAAATAAAAGAATAACAAGTTCAATTTCTAAGTCTGTTGGTTTGTTGGTTTTTAATAGGCACTAAGGTAGGAATTTATTTTGACACTTTCAGAGCCCCTATATAGGTGCAACAGTAAATATTTCCAGAGTTGTCCAGGTATCTGAGATTTTTGAGTTGATAGTGGATGATCCAAATTGCTGTTGTATTAGTTTGCATAATTTATTTTAGTTTGCTCGGTAATAAAAGTATTAGTATTATTTTTAACTTGTGATTCTTGTAGTTTGTGTTGTTAAGTGAATAGTTACATCATTTGTGTTAATAAATGCTTCTTTTGAGAGTATATATGATATTTCACAAATATGGAGAATGAAACTGAAGCAAATTGCAAAGAAATTCATGAATATACTGAAATATATTAACAAAGATAGGCTCACCATAGAAAGCTGCCTCTTAAATTTTTTGGGGGTGGGGGGGGGAAGGAATGGTAATAATCTAAAAAATAATAAGTGCTACACAAATATTACAGATAATAGTAAAAAAAAAAAAAAAACAGATATTGACGCTGATGATGATTTCATTCCACCGAAAAACTCTTAATTTGCAAGTCTTTATCTCAAATGCCTAAATATACAAGTTTCCACACAATAGATTTCAATGCTTAACTGCTGCTACATCTTCAGAAAAAACACATACTTTCATGGAAGCTTCCCTTATTGAAATCTTCTAAAACAATACAAATTTCCTAACTGGGTCTACAGTATATAGTGTTTCCCAAATCTGTAGTCGCTGGATCAAGATCTTGTTCTGCTCCATTTCACCTCAAACAATTATGTAGCCTGTTTACTGATGATTTTAATGCAAAGAACATAAATTAAAAATTTTCTGTTACAACTACCAGAGGAACAATACTCGATGAAAATGAAATAAAATATCAGTGTATCATCATTGCTACAGTAGATCCCATACTTTTCCCTTATAATATTGATAGATCTGATGTATTAGGTGTAGCTTCATTAAATACGATTCTTATGCCACTTCAAGTAGAATATATTACAGCCTTTTAATTTCAGATCACAACCCAATAAACTATATTTTAGATCATATGCTGGCCTCAATAGCTGAAAAAAAATAATGTTGATATGGATTGGAAAACCTTTAGAAATTATTCCTGGAACTGTAAGTCCCCAAAATACAGGGAATTTGGATACTGTCGTTGTTATACGTGATACAGAGTGATACAAGTTCTGAGACTGAGAGCTGAAGAGTAGGCACCTACAAGAATCTGGATGTTTCACAAGATGCCGCATAACACAGCGTTCACTTAAACAGATCCACATCCTCCCTCAAAATAGTCGCTTTTGGCCACTATGCATGTCTGCCAACGTTAGTATAGCTGCTGGAAGCACCACTGAAAGATGGAAGCAAGGTCCCGTACAGCTATCTTGTGGCAGTCATGACCTCTTTGGCCGAATGTCATATTTGATCCGAAGACTGCAGAAAGATCCCAACCGTTGATTACTTCATGCTTCAAGGCTGCGCAGGCCTGTTTGCTACCAGTCGTTGTCACAGCTTAGTACAGTCTGAGATGTTAGTGATAGAACACGTGTGTGCTTATGTACTTCTTTTAAATACGTTTGAAGTGTGTCTGTTGTGCATTAAATTAGTTGTTTAGATAACTGAAGTACCAGCTGAAAAGTTTACAACAGCGAATATTTATGTACGAAACTTAGTCAAAACAGAATTCATGTCAACAAGTGTGTAGGCAATTTGTAGAGAAATTCCCCGATATTCGACCTCCAAGTAGAGATATAATTCGAAACCTTGTCATTAGATTAAGAGAAACGGGATCACTGAACTCTAAAATTCCTAGGCCAAAATGAAGCGTTCTAACAGAAGCAAAACTTGATAATATTAGTGCATCACTTGAATGTTCTCCTAATAAATCTTTACGTCGTGTTGCACAATAAGTAGGCATGTCAGGAACTTTAGTCCATATGGTATACCTGAAAGCTAGATTTGCATAATACACATCACTGTTAATAGAAAACCACAATCCAAGTCATAGAGTTTGTGTGCACTCAGTGTTTTGATTGCTTGACGGTTGTCTGTGATGTCTGTGGATGTAAAGGAAGAAATTGAGAAATCGGTAGAGTTCCTGGGTAGAGCATTGGTGCATTTAGCCAAAAGGTCCCGAGTTCAATACCCGGCCCCAGAACAATTTTTCCCTTGAAATTATTCAAATCAGCTTCACAGGGAGCTATACTTGAAAGCTCGATATGCGGAACAATGTTGTGTTAAACGAGCTAGAAAGCTTAATTGTTTAATTTTTGGGAGAGCGTAGACTAACCCAGCACATCAACTGCAGAACTAAAGGCAGATGATATGGATGAATTATTTTAATAAAAATTGATAAGTTGTGTTAAATTTTGCTTTTTATTTGTGTATAGATATATTGAGTGGGTCTTATTATTATTTTTTTTTTTAATTTTGACGGATTTCCAGGTGTTAGACTGACGGGGATACAATTTATATGTTGGCAGGCAATGATGTAGGTACTATTGTGTTGAAATGTTTTCTGCTATTGTGTTTGTTAATATTAGAGTTGTTTTCTCAAATTTAAACTGTTGATTATTTAATTTGATATATAGTTTACAATAACTAAGTTACCTACTTTTTATTCTGAATGTTTTGCCACGTTTTAATATGTAGGCCTAATTAGTTTTTATTCTATTTGTTTTGTTTGCTAAAAAGTGGCAACAATGCCACGAAAATTGTCTACTGCATGGCAGTATTTTGATTGTAGTCCTGGAAAAAATCTGCCAAGTATAACATTTGGAGCAGAGTATATTGTACAGACAGAGGCATTTCAAATTTATGGAATCACATAAAAAGGCCACATAAGGACAATATTCAGAATTTAAATTTAATATGCAGGATGACAACAATAACGTTGCTGTCTACAGCCGACACAACAAAGAAAAAAATACATTGGATAGAAGTGTGGCTGTTTTTGTATGTGAAGACATTCAGCCATTGAAGGATAAGGGATTTAAAAAATTGATCAAGGAGTTAAATTAATGTCACGAATTGCCATCTTGCCGCACTCTTTCAGACGTAACTAAATTAAACTATATTTAGTGTTTATTACTTTATCTGAAGAACATTTTTTACACTTGACATTGCTTTTCAGGTGTTAATATCGCAGATGTACGAAGAAGTAGTAGCCAATGTACAGGCAAAGCTCAGCATAGCAAAACACTATTATTAAATGATAGTTGTGTAGTTTCAGTCTACAACTTATCAGTCTATATTAATACAGAATTAATTTTCTATTTTATTACATTGCAAATTTATATTTCCACAAATATTTTCGACTTGTTTAAAAAGTCATCTTCAAGTGGAGAATACAATAAATGGCACATAGAACACAGGTGATTTACAGCGAGAGCATTTGTGCATATTATAAAATTGAACATGTATAAAAACATTATAAAATTATATGAATACTAGAGTGGTTATAAGTCATTTTGGCATGCAATAAATAACTTACTTACTTACTTACTTACTTACAAATGGCTTTTAAGGAACCCGAAGGTTCATTGCCGCCCTCACATAAGCCCGCCAGCGGTCCCTATCCTGTGCAAGATTAATCCAGTCTCTATCATCATACCCCACCTCCCTCAAATCCATGCAATAAATAACACTTAATAAAACTTGTAATATGTTAAAATTAGTCTTATAATGATAATCACACTTTAATTGAGTCTATAAATATTATATAACCAATTTAGGTCATGTTGTATGCACATGTTTGAAAGTTAAAATATTTAGAAGTTTAAAAATCACAATGGTTAGCCGCTAGTGATACTATGTTCAGATAAGAAAAGTCATCGAAGAAATGTAAGCATTGGCATTCTGTGTGTTTAGTTTCTAATCACTTGTAGCGATGAGTTGTAATAGACATAGTATTTAAGATGAACTCATATATACTAACTCTATGATTAAGCTCTGATCGCGATTGGGAGGTTGACACCATACAGCAGCCATCAGCAAAATTGTACTCACAATGACATCACTGGATGCAACCCGCAATACATATCAATCGAGGAGTATAGAGCACTACGTTGGATCCCAGTGGCAGACTCAACACCAGTATCTGAATTAGACTACGCATTAATGATTCATAGATGGAAAAATCATATTTTATTTCACCTTAATTATTACTGTACCACACTATTGTTTAGATTTTGCAAGTTTTCATTCAGAAAAGAATTGTTCGGAAATATACCAAATGTAGAGCCAAGTAGAGGTAGGCGACCTAAGATAAGACTAAGGTATAGATATTTTTTTATGGAGAGCATTTTAAATAGCTAAACCTGAGTCAGTCTGATATATTATGCAATGGAAACTTTATGTTTTCACTTATTTCCAGCTGTCTTAACACGTTAGTATACCTAGTAGCCTAGACTTTTTTTAAAGTCATATTTTGAGTCCTGTCTGTTACTACAGATACAAATTGCTTTATATTCCGATTCCTTTCTTCTATACATTTTCTTCATGCTTAGAATAACACTTTTTCTGTTGTGTTTCCTTTAAGTGGAATGACATCGACCAAATAGTCTTATATGGAGAGATTCTTCATAAACTCTGCAGATGAAAATTATCAATTCTACTGCATCAATGTATGTGTTTTCACATAAAGCGAGCAAATAGAATACAATTCATGCATTTTTTATTTCATTTCTTGTTCAGCTAGTGTTTCAATGTCCATTATCTCCTCTGTATTGTCTGTATGGATTTCATACTATTAAAAACATAAATCATTCAGGACAAATAATGTTGTTGTTTTCTAATGCCAGGCGTTTGACAATAAAGTCATTTGACCTCTTGCACTCCAATATTTTTCGAAGATATTATCATGGTCAGCCACTGAAGCACAGATTTTGAGGTGTTCCAAATCAAATCTTGGTTTGAATTGCACAATACGCAGTTAGAGAACTGATATATTCCAATTCTATGCAGGTGTTTGGCCAAATAGTCATGGTCTGTTTTCAATCTAAATCAGTGGCGTATACTGGTTAAAGGGTTTGGGCTACCGCTGACCCTATTATTACACAAAATATATCTAACAATTACTTTAATTTTAATTACTATGGTAAAACTAATAATAAAAAATTATTACATTATGTTATATTATAAACTTTTTCTTTTGTAATTTCCTTGGGCTACTGCCAGTAGCCCCGGTAGCCCGCAAAATACGCCCCTGATCTAAATGCAGCTACAGACGATTTGCGTGGTAAATCGGGAATTAACTGTGGATTATGATGCAGAGAGTTCCATTTTTTCCCTTCAGATTGTGTTATCAAATTTTGTTTGTTGAAGTCTAAGTATGTAGATTTAATAAACCTTTTCACAGAGTAATATGTAGATTTAGTAACTGTTCTGTAAGTAGCAGTGCTGCCCTTCCTTGCTAATGCATCCGCATTCTCGTTTCCCAGGTTTCCACACTGGGATGGTATCCATTGGAATACAATTCTTTTATTGAGTGTTATTAATTGAGAGAGCATTTTAGTTATTTCTGCTGTTTGAGATGAAGATGTGTGTCTAGAGACTACTTATTGATAGAATAGCTGCTTTGGAGTCTGACAATATAACTGCATTTTTAAATTTATTGATGTGGCATAGAAGATTCCTGAGACTTTCACTTATTGCAATGATTTCTCCATCAAAACTTGTTGTTCCATATCCAAGAGATCTATAAAGTGAGAAGAGACAGCACATAACACCTGCACCTGCACCTTGTTCCCTGGAGGTCAAGAATCTGTCGGTGTATAAATGAAGCCAGTTTTGTGAAGGGTACCTAATATTAATTGTCTCTGAAGGTAACTGTTTCATTATTTCAGTGTTTACTTCTGATTTCAATATTTTTTCTGTTAAATTTAGATTATACTCTATATTTAATAGAGTTAAAGGGTTTGGTTTAATTTGTAAGTTTTCTTTTAAATTCGGGATATTGATGTGAAAATGGCAAGTTGTAGCCGATTTAAGTGAACACCATATTTTAACGTTTTGGTGGCTACTTCATTCACACACAACCCCCAGAATGTCTGGAGAACCACACCTGCTGTTGGTCGACAGGTCCATTGGACATAGCTGGGAGATCTTGTTGATCACCAGCTTTCCCTCCTTAAACCACTGGAGAACGATTTTAGTGCCATAGTAGGTCAGCAATAGGAACAGAAAAGTAGAAAGAGGAGGAAGGAAAGTGAAATGAACCCCTAGGCCTCGAATGCTCTAATGCAGTTGGGGTCGAAGAAAGTAAGAGTTCAGTCAGAGGAATGGATAGGAAAGGGTAAAGAGGGAATTAGGTATTGAATAGAGGAAAATTATACCAAATTCAGTCATTAACTCATCAAGCTGACCAGTGCTAATTGATGAGTAGCCCCTTCCTTTAGTTCAGCTTGTAAAATTATGCTTACTAACAGCTGCGCCACGGGAAGGTAGGGATGGGACATTGGGTATTTGTCCAGGTTGGTTCCTTAAAGCCTTCAATGGGAAGGATTAATGGCTCTCCCCCCTGTATCCGACAGATACCCTTTTGCAGCCGGACAAATAATGTTAGAAACTTGATTGAAACATGTCTTAATGAACTTTCCTTCATTTTTGTACTTCAATGATTCTGCACTTTCCAAAGCAATAACATAATTGACGTGGAGTTTTCTTTCACTCATATCTTGTTCCATCATATTTTAGTACGGTACCGGAATTATTTGAATTTCGTTTTTTAAATGTTGAGATTGCTTCGCCCCATCCAGCCCTACAAAGAGAACATTATTTTTATTCTCATTTTATCACAGTCTACAGCACAGTCTAATACATACAGTCGCGCAACTTCATCACTTTTTTTGCCAACATTCGCGACACTAGCGCCCAAGTGGCAGGCAAGGCACTGGTCATAGGGTTGATACAGCCAGCACGTGCTTTAAAGGGATGCGAGATGTTATAATAACGTTTTAATCATGCGTCGGAATAAAGGTAATGTGTGCAATGACGAAAATTGCAGTAACAACAAGTTTAAATCTCCGAATTTGTCGTTCTTCATATTCCCTAAAGACCAAGAGAAAATCATAACTCAGTCATAACCAATAATCCACGTTGTAGGTAGCCTACGTATTGTGTTCTGTACAACATTTATTACTTATCAGTTACCTATTTGTATGTCAGGAAGGACAGTTTAAATAAAAACAAAGTAAATACCTGTTACAGTATATTATTTTTTTTTGCAGAGATCATATGTGTAAATGTGTAACCATTCCGATTTTGGATAATATATCTACAGTTTTTAATGCAAGTAATTCTATAATTTTTGTATTCGCGTTTTTTTCTTTATATTTTTCAAAAGTTGAATGTTATATATCATTCAAGTAGGTACCATGGTGTTAATTTTGCAAGAATTCATGGAGTATAGTAATCCTTTTGCAAAATATTCACTTCTTGAATAAATCCAGACTGTGTAGATAAATTTCTGATGTGTTGGTGTAGATTCAAGTGGCAGACGTATTAAGTTCTCAAGAAATAAAAGAGCCTTTTTAAATTTAATATAAAAAGCAATCTTTTCTGTAATAATTTGGATGACTGTTATTGGTGTTGATTTTATATTCCCAGTGATTATTTGAGCCGTTCAGTGCAGAAGTGGTGTAAGTCAAAATCAGGTAATGAGGTTTAAAGTAAAAATTATGTAAAATACAGCGCAAATTAGCAATTAATATATCCTTCATGCTATTCACTGACTATTAATAGTTTAAATACATTCAATATTAACTGCCACTTTGCGCTGTATTTTACAGAATGTTTACTTTAACCCCTCATTACCCATTTTTGACTTACACCACTTCTGCTCTGAAAATAAAATTAGGCCCTACATTTTCTGAGTTAATTGAAGTTAACAATTTTTTCAACAAAATTGTGTGTTCATTTATTTGTTCTCACCTACGTCATATTAACAGTAAGTGCATGTAAATTACGTATTATACAGGTAGGATAAGTTAAAATTAGGCATTATGTATAAAAATTGGAAATGTAATGTAAAATGCGGCAAACTTGCCATAAAAATTTAAACCACAACATCAGTACTATTTGTGACTCAAAATAATAAAGGAAATACCGGTTCTTAAGAAATGGAAAAATAATGAACTTCATATTAATGTTTAAATCCTCCCCTTTTCTTTATTTTCAAGTTTACCTCAGCGGCCGAGTTTACCCCAATTTGTGGTATGCAAAATCGTTAATTTCTCAGGAAATAGGGGAGAGGAGTTCACCGCGCGATGTATCCTACGAGATATGCCCTACAATTTTGAAGCTACTAATTTTTACTCTTCTCACAGGAAATACAAAGTTCCAATGATTCATAACTATATTTAGAAATGAATTGAATTAACCGACCAAGCACGAACAATTATATTATTTCAAACCATGATACGTGATCAGGGCCATTATTCAGCCGTAAGGAGCAGAAAGAATCACGTTTATTCCCAGCTTCTGAAACTTGTAGATTAACTGCGTGTGAAATTCTTCCAGGATTCTAAAGTAGAATTAATAAGAGCCATATACACTTATTGTATAGCATAAAAATATAAATTAAATTACGCAAAACCCGTTTCCTGATGTGTTATCATATATTGTGTGCACACTTTTAACTTGCCTGCCGCTAGAGGGCTACTGTCGCGTCAGCTGTCAAATGTTGGCATATTTTATACGTGACTGTATCTATTAGACTGTGGTCTACAGTATACAGTCACGAAGCTTGAGTTTTGAGGGTGCTAGAAACAATAGACTGTGACGGTTCTATTTTGTATTGCCTGTAATGAGGCGATATTAGCGATCCTAGTGATGAGCAACTACCTAATGTTTGCATATTTACTACGTATTGAGCTTCGCGACTGTATATACTAGACTGTGATTTTATACTATATATATCAGGTGATTATATTTAAATAATAATAATAATAATAATAATAATAATAATAATAATAATAATAATAATAATATTGTGCCCTTCGAAGATTGTGCCCTGAGAGGATAAAACAACGACTAACTCGTTGGGATAAAAAGATTGTGCCGGTAAGCACTGGCTGCGAGCAATATTTTTTTATTCCAGAAGGTGCCTAGTAACTTTGATGTTTTGGATTGGCAATGCTGAATTTTGACATTTTTTTTTTGCCCGCTAAATTCCAAACCTGCAGTCTCAGTCTGCGCCTGTTGCCGCTTATACGTGATTTGTAAGAAAGTTGAATGTGAAAAGTAATTGTTGCAGGTGTTGTCCTGATGTAATAAATCCACAATAGGTATGTAAGTAGTAATGTCATTTTGGGATCATTAGAATATTGACATGCATTTTGTCATTAATATTATACAACTGTTTTAAATGTTGCTAGATAACCTTAAATAATTTGCGTTCAACTAACGTTAATATCGAAACATGGTGGTTATATAGTAAGTGCCATAAACTGACATAATATGCCAAATAATTAATACATAATAGCTATAAATGTATTGTTTTGCCTGATCTTTGTCACATATTTTGCGACTGTTAAATTGTATACATTAAAGCTGCACGTAAATGGGATTATTGTGCATCATAAAATAAACACAATCTAGATTTAGATTTAGACCCGAACCTAGAGGTGTGGCTCTTTGGGGATGCCATTCATTTTCTTTAATTCCAATAATAAAATGTTCCGCACCGTAGCGTCATTGTCTAAGACATCATGCCTGGAACGGAATGCGCGCTGGTTCGAGTCCTCATGGGAATTATGGGGAAGATATTTTCTCATGAAATTTCGCCGATTGTATGGGACATGCCCACCCACCATATGGATGAATTTGGGGCGCAACGATAGCGAAATCTTGTTTCGAAGAAACAACTATAATGGCTACCATACGATACCACCGTCTTTGATAAATGAACGTTTACCTATGCTGAAGCACGTGGACGTGAGGCCAACCTGGAACTGTCTACATAAATGCACATGTTAGTTTGTGATTGATTAATGATTATGTATGGTCTGCTAGGAAAGGTAAAATGGAAAATAATAGGTCTAATCCTATTTCTCAACGAGTGTTCATTTGTAATTCACATGTTCATACTGAATTCGCTCGTGCTGTCAGGAGACTATTTCAGTTGAAATTGTCAGGTGTTGGAGTTCCAAGTCATACTATGATTCATAACTTGGTTTAATAACTTGGGAAGTCTTTAAAATAAGAAACAAATAAGACTGAGTGCAATGCTCTCAGGAGAAACTCTGGATGGCATTGAGCACTGGCTGAAAAATTCTCCAAAAAAAATCTCTTCTGTGTCTTTCTCAGCAAACGGGAATTTCCTATACTTCTGTACAAGAGAATACGAAGTTACTTAAGTTAAAACCTTACAAAATTTATATGGTGCAAGAACTTAACCGGATATGATTCATTACTTAGGAGTAGATTTTGTGAATGGATTGTGAGTAAAGTGCATGATGGCAAAATTGATCCTAATCTCATTTTGTTTTCGGACGAAGCTTGGTTCCACTTAAATGGCTACCCAAAATATTAGAGTGGAGTGAGCACTTAGCAGTGACAGGATAATAAGTATTTTTTTCTTTTTTGAAGAAACAATGCGATCGTTATGTGCAAAGAATTTTGCATCCCCTTTTTTTTTTAATTACTGTGAGGGAAAGTAGTTTGCGTTTTTCCAGCAGGACTTTACGACTACACATAGACCCAAATTTTCCTTGCAGACAGTTCATGAAAGTATTCGAGGATAAAGTTATCATTAACTACACAATATAGCCCCTTCAATCCCCGATCGAACCCCCTCGGAATATCTCTGTGAAAATGATAAAGTAAACAGGACAAATCTATAATCTTAGAAGAACTCAAGAATAACATCAATCAAGAGATCTAAAAAGGATGATGGATATTTTACGTCACTTTTCATACAGAGGGAACTACTCGCCAGACTTTTATAAACAGTCGCATTCCCTCCAGTTTAAGCCGGAGCTGATGGTATAAGAAGACAGAAGTAATCTATAAACGTCATTGGCCCACAAACCTGACCACTTCTGCGTAATTTCCTTCTGTATGAGAAATGAAGTATAAATAGATGCCAGAAGTGTGTGGAAAATGAAGGTAAACAATTCCAGTATCTCCTTCCATGACATGAGTATCTAAATATGTAACTTTTTAAAAATAAAAATTAGTAATATTTTGTTAAACGGTCACTAGTATCGCGAGCTTAACCCGAAATCTTACTCCATGGCCAGTGAACTCCATGCCGCACTCACATTTCATAGTTAATTAATCCATTCGCCCTGTATCTGCTATGTTTTAAGAGCATTTTTACTAAGTTTATAGTACGGTAACTTGTTAAGCTCCTCACTTTACAGTATTTCGTCATATAATAACACGTCTTTAATTGGATGGCAAAAAATCAAAAGTATGTCAAAGGAGTGAATAATTGGGTGAGTGAGCAAAGCTCAATAATATCTAAACCTTAACTTATAAATATTAATATCTTACCTTTTACTTTATTTGCAGACTTTTAAGCAAAGAAGCAGTCATTTTGTAGCCATGGACTATCGACCGAATCATACGATTTATATCAGTAACCTAAATGAGAAGGTAAAGAAAGAAGAATTGAAGAGATCATTGTATGCCATTTTCTCTCAGTTCGGTGAAATTCTGGAGATTGTAGCCTTGAAGACATTGAAGATGAAAGGGCAGGCGTTTGTTATCTTTAAAGAAATCTGTAACGCAACAAGTGCTCTGCGATCGATGCAAGGTTTTCCATTTTACGACAAACCCATGAGGATTCAATATGCCAAAGTGGACTCCGATTTAATAGCCAAGATGAAAGGCACTTTTTCAGAGAGGCCTAAGAAAGCTAAAAAGGAGCCAGTAATATTGAAAGAATCGATTATGGAAACAAAGAAAACAAAGAAGAAAGGTGGTAAAGAGCAGGCCCAACAACCATATAACACCGGAGCAAAGAACACACCTACTACAACGTCGGGTATCGTCCCAGAACAGCCTCCAAACCAGATCTTGTTCCTTACCAATTTGCCACCCGAAACGAATGAGGTGATGCTTGCCATGCTGTTCAACCAGTTCCCAGGGTTCATTGAAGTGCGTCTGGTGCCAAACAGATATGACATCGCATTCGTGGAGTTCAAGAACGAACTGCAGTCTTGTGTGGCCAAAGATGCCCTGCAAAATTTTAAAATTACCCCTACCAACGCTATGAAGATATCATTTGCAAAGAAGTGAATAAATAATGTTTGGTGATATTGAAGTTTTATTTCACATTGGAGTGTCCTAATAGAATGGATTACACATTGCTTTCAAAATATTTATATTATAGCTAATGGGGCCATTATTTCTATTTCTAGGTACAAGATTCAAAACATGTAAATTTACCTTACGAAAATATTGGTGTAATTAACTATCTTCTTTTCGCATCTCCTGAATAAATTTTGTCACATTTGAAACCCATGTAATAAAATAAAACAGGTTTCGCGCTATTGCATTTTGGTAACATTAAATTTGTTTTCTTTCAATTGTCTTATACATAAAAACCCTAACAACTGAAATCTAGATTTTTATTGCGTTTTCATGCAGAATTCAAAATGCTTTGAACATGCTTGTCATATTGAAATCTTAATGAAAACAGGAATTCAAAATGATTTGAGTCACAAGGTCAATGCTCCTAAAAAGTGGGATTGGATTGTATTCAATACGGATTGAATTGTATGAAAACGCATAAGTTATCACATTCAAAATGATTTCTATACACATAGCTCATGAATGATTGTCATTTGTTTGATCTGTCATCTGTTTTACCAAGAGCGATCACAGTATTGTATTTTGAAAATTCTTGTTATAACTAGAGTCCTGCATTTGGCACTGAATAAAAGATAAATGTACGTCGAGCATACTAGTTTTGCTTAGTAAGAAGAGCAAGTTGCGAATCAACCATTCACGCTGCAGTAAAGCATTTTCCTGTACGCTTTGGTACTGTGTGTTTACATCTGTTTATTCATATGCCTGTGTGTATGTCGATGAACACCAGGCATAGTACACTTGTACAAAATATCACTTGGATTTAATAACAACAATAAGAAATTATTTATTTAAAGGCAGCTTTATAGGGTGTTTAAAAAAAGTGTCGCATATTTTTACAGTAGGTAGCATTGGTCGAAACTAGAAAAAAGTTCCTATAAATATATTGTGTCCAGAAACAAATATCTGTTGAGATATGGGCCATACTTGTGGCCTATGATGCCCACCTGTCTGTTACGTAGACATTACAGAAGGTTACCACGCATTGTTACACATGTTTCAACCCTTCTCAGTGAATCACGAATTCTTGCGACCACACCTGGCTGTTGTTGGATTTGCTCACATGCATTGGATACACGCTCCTGTAAATGTCTCCATAGCCAGAAATCCAAAGAATTTAGGTCAGGTGATAGGGGAGGCCATGCCATTGGACCTCCTCGACCAATTCATCACCCATTAAACCTCCAGTTAGGTATTGTCGTACGAGCAGTGGCGTAGCGTCAATGTAAGCTAAAAAGCTTAGCTTCCCCAGTTAATAATAATTTCATAATAAACCTGCAGTTTATGGAGAAAATTATTTATTAATTTTAATAGAATTTATATTTACGCGCTAAATATTGTGATGCGGCAGCTCAGGATTATTTGTGATGCAGCAGTAAACAAGAAGCCTGCACACACCAGCTTCCAAGCAGACCGGTTCCTTCTGTGTAATCCACCCCGCAGATTTTCCATCCCTTTTAAACTACCCTAGTCGCAAGGCTCGCAAAGAAGCTAGCTTTAACATTTAAAATAAGTAGTTTCCGAGTTATCCCTATTCGTCAGTTGTGTTCAGTTGAAGTGTTAGTGTGCATTGTGGCTGATATAATAAATAATGAGCGAAATAACAGTTCCTGACACTAATTTACTTGAATTTTTAGGACAATTGTATTATCAAGACTGACTTACGAACAAAAGTGTGATTTAAAAAACAAATGACCGACTCCCTTGCTGTCAATGAAGGACACCACCAAAAGACAGACGCATACTTACGTAATGATACTAATATTGTGATTTCTCTAAGTATGACAGGGAGTGAGCTAATGATATACGTATACGTGTCTATTTGTTAAGAGATATGTGTAAACCATGAAATCGTATTTTATTACGTCTCATTTGAGGTCATGCTTATTGGTGTTACTTACGATGTTCCAACCAATCTTCGACTGCTGACTTGAAATTGACTACTATTTATTTTAAGACTGTATTTTTGTAATACATTTTCTCATATTGCATGAAAGACAACTTGAGTTAGCTTCCCCTGCTCAAAATTTCATGCTACGCCACTGCGTACGAGGCATAGAAAATGGGTTGGTTATCCTTCTTGCATAAACAGAAAGACAACCTACACCTCTGAATACTGTACATACTTACTAACAAATAAAATGATAGACTTTATAGCACCCTAGACCTTTGTTTAGTCCTACATTCTGTTTAATTCTGTTGAGGGATGCTATCCACTCTTAAAACGTGCACCATTTTGTTTTGTTTTTTAAACGAATGACGATCATAGGCCACAATATAGCATGGTCCTATCTCAACAGATATTTGTTTCCAAACACATTTTTATGGGAACTCTTTTTCTAGTTTCGACCTATGCTGCCTCCTGTAAAAATATGTGACAAAAGATAATTTTTACCAGGAACAGACAAAACTAACACATTTTCAGGAGTCACCACATTTTTCCCCGCACATGCAATGAGAAAATCATTGGACCTAAGATAAAGGTGACCCCGAGCAAGTTGAGATAAAATGCACTCTGCTATGCTCGTTGGACTTTGACCAGAAGGTTCAAAGAAACCCCAGAATCTCTATACATGACATCCTCAATTATCACAATACCTTAGTATAAGGACAAGTTGAAACATGTCTGGTATGTCCGTTGTCTCGACTGTCATGACAGCAACACGTTCTGCCTCAGTAACTTCAGCTGAAATATGTTCTGTGCAGACCTCCAACTACACTCTAACAGCTCAGTTTGAATAATCTTGGATGGACCTTTAAAGAAAGATGCACTCTCTAAATGAGATTTATGCACAGAATCGAGTTTACATGTATATTTTATCAATGTCAAAAAAATACCAGGATTATTCGAATTCTTAGCTTCATCGTGTCCTCTCTTAGTGCTAGTTCATATGGGCCACAAAATTTTACGCAGTTTATTATTTTAGATACATCTCTGTTTTTGCGAATTTTGTTGTTGTGTCACTCAACTGATTCTTGTAGGCTTTAAACCCACACGAACATCAACCGATGCTAGGAAAGCAAGGTTAATGACATTATTAATTTACATGCTTGTCAGACTTCTCGTGCTTGTGGATTTTTTTCATAAAGTCTAAGTCTGACACTCCTTTATCAGTCCATGCCATACTTGCAGCGTCACCCGAAACCCCGAACAGAAGATATGGAAAACAGAAGTGCATTCTGAACTTCACAGCCACAAAGTCATCGAAGTTATTATAAATTTCAGGATTAAAAGTTCTATGGCCAGTTGCAGAAATGTTAATCATTTATGATCGGACTTTGATCGATGATTAACTTGAGTTTGACCAGCAATCAGTTACATTCTTTTTGCACAAACAATAATCTGTATTTGATTGGCAATCAAACTGTCGTCAGATTTGATCAGTAATGTTTTGCTGGTCAAATAGTGATTCTCCGATCAAGTTTGTTTCATATGTTGCATTTATAGATTAATTTGATATTCTTTTGGAAAATATTTTGTTATGGATTCTTCAGATGACATTTTTGAAAGGTATGAGGAAGAAATATTGTTAAGACAATGGAACATACAAAGGCGAGACGAATTATATTTTATGTTTGAAGAAAAGGAGTTTGAAAACGATTTAAGTTAAGTAAAGAATCTTGTTGTTTGGTACTTTAAAAAATTGAAAGAAATATATGTAGACAGACTATCAGAAACTATCCTCTCTCTGCAATGCATCAACTTTTAATTACATTAAGGTATTATGCAACTGGTACCTTTCAGATAGTCTTGGGTGGTATTGTAGGGTTGCATAAGTCTACTATCAGCAGAGTGGTGAGAGAAGTTACCCATGAACTTGCTTTTATCAGCGCAGACTTATATAAAGCCTTCAAATTCTGAGAGGGAACATCTTGAGATTCAAAGATAATTTTCAGAAATATCTGAATTCCCACGAGTAATTGTCTGTATAGACTGCACCCACATCCCCATTATATCACCTGGTGGAAATAATGCCGAACTCTATCACAACAAAAAATGTTTCTTTTCGATAAATGTGCAGGCTGTGTGCACATCTTCATTATGATTTTGGAATATAGTGGCCGGTTGGCACGATATTCCTCATGAGCAGGCTACGTACTCAGTTTGTGAATGGGGAAATGGAATTCTATTAGACAATGGTGGCTTTTCTTGCTCTAATTTTCTGCGAACACCTCTGTCTAACCCAAGGACTGAACCAGAGGAACTATACAACACAACTCACATACGAACACGAAACTGTATAGAAAGAGCATTTGGCATTGTTAAAAGGAGATTTCCATGCTTATCAATGAGTTTTCGCTTCAGGCTGAGAAGGTAGCAATCAACAACACTCAGAAGTATTATGGCATGTTTTGTCCTATATAACCTACTGTTAGAGCATGGAGAAACTGAACCCCACCTCCAGATGAAGACTTGGTACGAAGATTCTATCCCAAAGCTGAAAGGGACCAAGCATCATTCAGTGGAAGAGGAAATGGAGGACATGTTGTCAGGACTGCTTTAATAAATGCACACTTCACAGAAATGGCAGAAAGGTAAATAAAAACAATACAAGTTTATTTTCAAACATGCAACTTTATTTTTTAACTCATTAGCCAAAATTGTTTTTTTTTATTTCCAAATCTACTCTGGCAACCTCAAGGTTTGTCTTCAATATCTCTATTTCCATGCTGTGTTTCTCCAGCAGAAGGTGACACCTTAAATCATAGAAGTCCACTTTACTACTTGTATAGCCTTCCATCCTGTTTCTTTTGTGCTGTCGTGCAGTAGGTCTACTTGTTGTAGTCTGCATCTGCTGAAGGCCTGCTGTTGGAGTCGTTTCTGGTCTATTTACAGACGGAGACTGCAAAGGTGGTGGAACAGTCTGATGGGCTAGCACCTCTTCATGAGGTTCCATCTGTATCTCTTCAACATTCATAACAGCAATGGACCATCAAAATACGTTTCCAGTGACTCGACACAGGAAACGGGATCAGAGTCAATGTTTTAATGATCTAGTACTTGGCCATCTCTGTCGCACAGGTTACAGAGAGGTGTGAAGTTCTGATAGAGTTTGGCTATAAGCTGCTCCCCATCTACGAGGCGCGTCCATAAAGTAACTTTCCCACTCGTCCCATAGCTAGCAAACCATATGTTGCGCAAAGTGATTGCATGTACATGATAGAGTAATGTCCTGGCATGGCAAATGCGCTAGTGGAACGTCCCAAGTGCTCTCAGTAGCTTCACTGCATTGGTTGAAGATGGACGCTCCTATTCTAGCTCCCACCATGTGTGAAGTGCAATCAGTGATAAAGATTTTGAATGGACAGGGCATAGCGCCAATTGAAATTTATTGTCAGCTGTGCCAGGTCTATGGGCCTAACGTCATGAGCAAGCAGATGGTGCATTGCTTCACAAGGTCATCTGTGATGATGGTTGGCCTCCCACTGCGCTCCTCATCATGCATATTTTGGTGTCCTGCTGTAAACTGTCTACACCTGTTGATTTCACTTCCACATGCCTCAGTAGAGGTGAACGATCATCCAACCTGAACAGAGATACCGGTATCGTGTGGTTAGCACTTCTGATAATACCTTTAGTAATTTTATTGTGACTAATTGGTAATCGATTACAAAATTCACAACTCTGATAAGAAGAAAGTGAAGAGTACCAGTATGTATTTATATTTATGATGTTACCGTTGCCTTCCTTCTTTTGAAAAAATGTGTGATCTTGGAATTAATGACATAGCTTACCTCTTCATACCAATACATTATTAATAATAATAATACCATACTTCGGTCGATAAATGAAAAACAAAAACCTTGCACTATAAAACAAATTAATTATTATTAAATTAGGACTAAACAAATAGACCTAAGCCCTAAATCAATAAACACATAAAACTCGGAACGGCATGTTGAAATTTCTTCTGAATTCGTTGTTGTGGTGTTTTGAACCATAGACACAAAGAGCATTAAAAAATTTGTAAATTGCTTGGAAATTCCTGGACTCGAATAAAATTCCTCTTCTACTTTCTACCATGCCCACAGCATCAGTTTTTTTTTCTACTGTATTTCATATTTTTTTCTACTATCTTCACTAAATATCAATTTCAAACCGCAAGAAAATAGCTGTGCGTGCACTCTTCCCCATCGGCTCCATGTTCTCGATGTAAGATGTTTCTGTCATTCTATAGAGCTCACTGGATGTGGCAGACTACAGTCACTAATTGCGATCGTGGTTGTAGCACACACTAGTATACCACAGTATAATACATACAGTCGCACAACTCGTACGTATAAAATATGTCAACATTTGACAACTGGCACGACAGTAGCACTCCAACAGCAGGCAAGTTAAATGTGCGTAAAGTACATATGATAACACAGCAGAGAAATGATACTGATATTTTGGCAGTCTCCGACATTACATTGCAAAATGGCAAACGAGCACAAGGCTACTACTATGTGAAACAAATTATGCATGTATGCATGGAAGTCAACACTTAGTGATGAGAGAAAGGCTGCTATCTTGTATTTGAAAAGCTTATAAGTTGTAACTGTATGAAATCGTGGACGTAGATTATAGATAGACCACCAAAGCCGCATTGATATGATGTGTCCAGCACACCTGTACAGCAAACGAACTGTTGACCAAACAGACATTATTACCTGGGTTCAAGCCCCATATAAATGTACCAGTAATTTCTTAGAACAGGTATGAGTATGAAAGAATTGCAAGAAAATAGTCAAATTAGAATATACATGGGGTGTAACTTTAATAGTGGCAACACTGCTGTAAAAGCTAAACGAGATGTAGTTCATTGTTGTCACTTCTACCACATGTTAGTCTATGTCTGCCCTCCTTCCCCCTAAAAGGACTCTTCCCTTTGACTCACAGCGCATGCGCTATGGAGAGTTGAAGTTAGTCTCCTGTTAGTTATAGCTCTAAGCAGTTGTGTTTCGCCATGCTTACAAAGCAGGAACAGCAATCTTGTCTGAAAATTCAATCCGCCCGTAGTCATACAACACGACAATGTCATAACGGTCTTGTTGAGGAATGTGGAGAGATGGCGTTACCATACAGGACTGTGGCGAGGTGGAATTCGATCCTTCAACAAGGGGCGTGACCGTGTGGAAAACATGGCTTGGCTGGGTCGTCTGAGAGTTAGTGAAGAGGAAGTGTAAGCTGTTTCTGCGCCATTAGACAGCGATCAACAACAGACACATCCTATAGCTGATTTGTACCGTCGCTGGAGGTGTGAAGTGTTTTTCCATCCACCACATTCGTCCACACCTGCGGAGTAATGGTTAGCGTGTCTGGCCGCGAAATCAGGTGGCCCGGGTTCGATTTCCGGTCGGGGCAAGTTACCTGATTGAGGTTTTTTCCGGAGTTTTCCCTCAGCCCAATACGAGCAAATGCTGGGTAACTTTCGGTGCTGGACCCTGGATTCATTTCACTGGCATTATCACCTTTATCTCATTCAGACGCTAAATAACCTAAGATATTGATAAAGCATCGTAAAATAACCTACTAAAAATAAAAATCCACCACATTCACCGGACTTATGTCCCTGTGATTATGACTTCATCCCAAAGATGAAGAAACCACTTCGTGTCGTGACGTTCGATTCTGGACTGTTCCGGATATTCTGCAGGCAGTAGGGCGGTCCATCAGAAACATCAACAGAACAGGAGCTGCTACATGGATACTACGACTTCCACATCGCTGGCAACGAGTTGTAGACAATGCTGGTTACTACATTGAAGGACTGTAGAAGTTTCACAGATGTATCACGTGTATATTCGTAATAAATAAATAGTTGCCATTATTAAAGTTACAACCTATGTATAATGATCCAATGACACGAAGTATAATTCCATACTTTGAACCCAGTGAGTGCATTATATGCCTGAGTTCGAGTCCCGTACATTTATAATGGGTCCACATAAATAACAATAGGCCTACAAAGAAATTGCAGGGAAAATGTGAAAATTAGCATACATAATAAGAATATCAAAGTAAAAATCGATAGTCTGAACCTAATGAGAGCATTATTTCCTGAGTTCGGATCTTGTACATTTATAAGTCAACAGTATGTGTAAGAAGGAAGTGCAGAAAAACAAAAATATTCTTCATTATTTGCAAAAATAATGTCCCTAGATTAAATAGTAACAGGCCTAAGTTTGAACTCAGCCAGGACATTATATTCTGAGTTCAATCCTTTTATACTGATAAGAGGTAGTGTACAGGTATGAATTGCCTAAGAAATAGAATGTTTAATATTACAATCTCTCCTACTGGAATACTAATAGGCCATAGTTTGAACCCAGTTTGGATTTATTTCCCAACTTTCACCCTTGTAAGCGATGCTAAAAAATTTGCAGAACATATAAACGTAACACAGGCCACAGCGTGAACCCAGTGTGAGAGGACAGAGAAAAGATGAGAGTACAGAGTGGTCTGAGAGGACAGAGTGGACAGTGATTGGACTGAAAGGACAGAGAGTGGACTGAGAGTACACATAGTGGAGTGAGACTTCAGAGAGTGGACTGAGAATGGAATGAGAGTAGAGAATGGACTGAAGAGACAGAGTGAACTCAGAGTAAAGAGGTTGGACTGAGAGGACAGGAAGTGGACTGAGTACAGAGTGGACTGAAGAGAGACTGGACTGACATTACAGAGAGTGGTCTGAGAATACAAAGAGTGGACTGAGAACACAAGAGTGGACTGGGAGTACCAAGAGTTGACTCAAATGACAGAGATTGGACTGAGAGGACAGAATGAACTGAGAGAGCACAGAGTGAATTGAGAGGACAAGAAGTTACAGAGAGTGGAGTGAGGACTGAGAACACAGATTGGACTGAAAGGACAAGAGAGGAAAGAGAATGGACTAAGAGTACAGAGAGAGAGGACAGTGGACTGGGAGAACTGAGAATATAGTGGACTGAGAGACAGAGTGGACTGCGAGTAGAGACAGTGGACTCAGAGTTCAGGGAGTGTACTGAGAGGGCAGAAATTGGATTGAGAGACGAGAGGGTAGACTGAAACTGGACTGAGAGGAGAGAGGATTGAGCCGACAAATAGTGGACTGAGGGGACAGGGAGTGGACTGATTGGACAGAATGGACTGATGTACAGAGAGTGGTCTGAGAGCACAGAGATTATACTCAAACGAGAGACAGTGGACTGAGATTACATAGAGTAGACTGATAGGACAGAAAGTGGAATGAAAGGACAGAGTAGATTCAGGGTACAACGGTTGGACTGGGAGACAGATTGGATTGAGAGTGCAGATAATGGGCTGAGAGAACAGAGAGTAAACTGAGAATTCAGAGAGTGGACTGAGAGAACAGAGAGTGGACCAAGAGGACATAGAGGGGACTGAGAAGACAGATCGTGGACTAAGAGTGGACAGACGGTACAGAGAATGGGCTCAGAGGACAGAGAGTGGACTGACAGGACAGAGATTGAACTGAGAGAACAGAGAGTGGACTGAGACTACAGAGAGAGGAATGAGAGTGGACAGAGAGAACTGAGATTACAGAGAGTGCATGTAATAAAACTTACCAGAAATCGTTTTTAAAGAAACTTTTGTTATGTAATATTTTTCATAAGAATCAATAATAAGCTAGATATTTCGATTTATTTAATTCAAGCCCCCTTATAACCTCTTTTTTATATAAAATATTTTGAATGCCATATAGCCTATAATCTAAGTTAGAACAAACTTAATTTATATTCCAATTGTCATATAAATTGGTTCTGCCATTATCACGTGAAAGGGTAACAAACATCCAGACAGACAGACATACAAACGAAAATTTCGAAAGTTCGAGTTTTGGTCTCAGGTTAGTTAATTATACATGTTAACACCAACTAAGATTTATTAGTAGTACTGACAATGCCATGCAAAGGCATATGCCAGGGGAGGAGGTGTTACTGAGTTTCAACCCCCTCATTGAACTTAAAATATATAGGGTATATATATATATATATATATATATATATATATATACATATATATATACACATATATATATATATATATATATATATATATATATATATATATATCGATTTAAATATTATTTTTATCTATAATAGCTTTCCTTTCACTAATTTTTCACTATTATATACTTATATATACTTATGACTAGGGACTGGATTTTTATGTAATATCAAGATGTGAAATATGTACATACTTACGTAAGTAAAATAAGCGGAATATGTACCAAAATATGTAAAATCATGAAAATATTTAATATCAATATCTTGCAGATATAGGATAGAGAAGACTCTCCACTTGTGATTTCATAGAGCACCCGACTTTTTTTACTGCACACTTAACACATTACTATTTTTCCATCTGTAGTGAAAGCTTCGTCTATAGCAATCCATGATTTTGTTTTTGTCGTTAGGGTTGAAGATACAGTGGAAATTTTAGTTAAAAGCAGTAGATAAACTCGCACTTTATACTGTAAGTACTAAAATTAGAGAAATGAGTGAAATGAATGACACAACAGTATTGCAAGTACTGTTTCGCTGTACTGGATTAGGAGAAAATAAGAGGAGATGTGGGACATATGCATTTTAGCTGCTCCCTGTAAGAAATAAAGTACCTACTAAAATCTCAAACTATAGGCATTTACAAACTGTTGTTTGAAAAGTGGCATTCCTTTCTCATTCAGGAGGAGGATTATTCCAGCCGAGAACCATACTTAATAATAACTTGGGAAATCCCATTTCCGTATAGGTTTACTAAATTTAAAGTAAAGCAATAACCTGAAAAGCTATTTATTTTAATCTTTCAACATCTTTCCAGTTTGTTCCTTTATTTCAGCTTCTTTTCAAAAGTCGGCTACTTTATTGCGGCTCATGCCAGACTTGACACGGGTTTTTACAATACAAGGTAGTTGTATGAGAAAGGTTGCCTTCTGTTCATTCATATTTACAGTGGGTGCTATGGGGTGAGTGCCTCTATTACTTCCTGGAACTAAGGACATTATGTTTCGTCCCGAAATATATTCTTTCTTGGGTAGGTAAAAAGGCTTTTTAAATCTATGTATTTCAAATTGGAAACTTCTCCAGCAGAAGTTCCCCCCCCCCCCTTTTAGAGAAATAAAAATGAATAAAACCCCTAAATATGTAGATTTATGTAATACCAAGCCATAATATGTAATGTGGGGTAAATATGTAAAAATATGTAGTATCAAATTTCAATATATTAATGGTAATTACAAGATTCGCAAAGATTTGTTATTTATATACGGTTAGGTTGAAAGGAATATAATATGTAATTGCATAAAAATTCGGTCCCTACTTATGACTTTTAAGGAAGCCGGAGGTTCATTGCCGCCCTCACATAAGCCTGCCATGAGTTCCTATCCTGAGCAGATTAATCCAGTCTCTACCATCATATCCCACCTTCCTCAAATCCATTTTAATATCCTCCCATCTATGTCTCGGCGTCCCCAAAAGTCTTTTTCCCTCTAGCTTCCCAACTAACACTCTATATGCATTTCTGGATTCTCCCATATGAGCTACATGACCTGCCCATCTCAAACGTCTGGATTTCCACTCTGAGGCTTATTTTGGGGTTTTGTAACAAGCTGGTTTTTTTTACGGTGATGGGTTCTTAGCCCTTCGTTCAATCCCCAAGCTGGAAAACCGTACCTTATCAGCTGTCAGCGACTGCTTATTCAATATATCTCCATATCTGAAGCCCGTCTCCTCTGTCTGCAACCTGAGGACACGCCATGCCATGGAGGCAAAGCTGATATTTCACTGTTAGAATAACAAAATCTACATCGACATAAGGCTTAGTCCTCCTACCCCTCCTTCAATATAATCCCGTGTTGTTTGTTAAAAATGGAATGACTGTAAAAAATTATATTTCAAAGATTTTATAAGGTATTAATACATATACCGTAAAATAACAATAATAAAACAAAATATACAATACCGATAATGTAAACTGTAAACAGTTGACAAAATTCTGCGTACGGCACTGATGCCATAAATACTTGTAAATTCTACGGTGAAATAAGAACCTAATCTGAACTAAACTCTAAATCCGTGCATGTCACCTGCTAGGTCAACAGAATGAACAGAATATATTAGCAGTCGGACACTGAAGAGAAGAATTCGTCTGTGAAAGAATCGGTGACGAAGCTAAGGTCTAAATACTGGGTAGGCTGAAAAAATCTGCTTACCTTATATCTTTTTATACAGTACCGTAGTTTCCCCTAACTATGGTCCAGATTTGTCACATTTTTCTTTGTATATTCAGTACTATTCATCCAGATTAAGTGAAATTTTGGCTTCGGACTCTTGTAAGTTTATATTAAATAAATATTGACATATGTGTTTGAAATTATTTAATTACAAGTGTTGAAAAAATAATAAGCATTGGTACATAGTTGTATTCTGAGTTGTCCAACTATGGTCCACTCATATATTCATGCTTGAAAGCATGAATGGATTATAACTGGAGCTGTAATTATTCGTAAATAAATACATTGAGTTTCTAATTTAAGGGTAGAGACATAATCTAGCACAGAAATATTAAAAATAAATGAAAAGTACATAGATTCTTTTTATTAGTACACATTACATAAACACTCAATAAACAAGTGAAATCTGAAAGTCATTTTTCTGCAATAATGAACAATTCGACTCACCGGCAAAAAAACCGGGCCACTTAAAGTTTCTCAATTTTTTATGAGGCAAGAATCAGAAAATCCTTTATGAAATGAAGAAAACATTACTTCCCAGGAAAAAAAAAAAAAAAACTTACAAATTATATCAATTTTCTTCCAAATGTTCAACTGATTTTGTGGCCACCCAGATGTTGGTAATAGCGGGTATTGCCTCCCCGTGACTGTATGACTGTTACCATTCGCCGATTCAACCCTTCTGGATGTCAGTCTGGTCGATTCTATTCCATTCTTTACTTAGAACATTTCGGAGCTGCTATAAGTTGCTGTGAGGAGTTAGACGACTTCTAACTCACTTCCCTAGCATGCCCCACACATGTTCAATAGAGTTTATGTCAGGACTTCTTGCTAGCCATGTCATCCTATTCAATCCAACGTCGTGAAGGAACTTATCCACGATTCTTGTGGCATGAGGGCAAGCATTGTCATGCATTAACAAGAACTTTCCACCAATAAGTGGGACATATAGTACCACATGTTAAATTAGACCTTCTTCGATGAATCTTGGAGCAGTCAATGCACCTCCATTAATGAACACAAGTTTTGTGTGAGCTTCATACGAAGCCACCCCATACCATTACTGATCCACCTTGGAAACTGACACGTGAACTGAAGTTACATGAAGAAAAACGTTCTCCTTCTCTTCTCCACACTCTTTCACGTCCATCTGTAAACTAAATCTCGATTCATCTGTGAAGAGCACTCGTTGCCACTCCCCCAGGTTCCAATTAGCATGATTGTGAGCAAAACGTAATCGTTCAATATGATGTTGCTGGAGCAATTCTGGGCCTTTAGCTGGTCTTCTGGAATCAGCCCACATTCATCCAGACGTCCTCTTACAGTTCCCTCACTCACATTAACTTGTCTTGTTTTCTGGAAGGCTCTTCTGGTCTCAATAGCTGTGGAATGGCGATTTCTTAATGTGTTTAGGACAATAAAATGGTCGTCACAAGCCGAAGTTACTCGTTTTCTCCCTGAACCGGGTCTCCTGGAATAATCTCCTGTCTCTCTAAAGCAATGGTACACTCGATCGAGGAATCCCAAGAACTGCAGTCACATAATGCTGACTAATCCCACCTTCTATTAATGCAACTACTTTTGCTGAATCGGTAGGATTAAGCGACATTAATATACAATGAAGTACTCCAATACTGCCTCAAAAGAGCTTACCAGTCTGTAGACATCTTCAGCTTAGCTCGAAATGAGTCCGAGAAGTTTACAGATAATATTAGAAGAAGAAAGAATCTTCTTTTCAGATCATTGTTGGCTATTACGTATTCAGTATTACATTGTTACGTATCAGAAAATAAATGAATAACTAAATGAACCTCAGCACACCTACAGTTATTTAAAAAATCCTACAATTTTAAAAAATTTTAAAGAAAATGTAGTTGGCCCGGTTTTTTCGCAGGTGAGTGTATATTAAAAAACAAAAGTACGGTATCAAAATAAACACATTCTTAGCAAAATATTATGCAAATAAATTCACTGATAATGTTTATTTATCGTACTGAGAACTACATTCATTAGGCTTATTTTGATCCTTTGAATCTCCAATTCTCTTGTAAACCTGAAATTGAAAATAGATCTCTCTTTTTCGAGACGCATTTGGGGTCTTCAATTTGTTTTATTATGTTTTCCTTTCTATAGAATAAAATGTCTTCCATTTCTCGCCACCTCAGTAATTGCCGCTTCTTACTATACATGAAACAACAGCTCCATTGTTCTTCACTTCCAAAACATTCCCTGGCCACAATTCCTCCCCATAAGTTACTACCATATAACTATGTGCCTTTAGCATTAATTTAACAGATTTCGTCTTCTTTTCCATATCTGACTCACTGTCTGTAAATATGGAGAGAACACCGGAAAAATCATAATCTGTATCCAATTCAATTTCATCGCTCTCATAGTCACTTACAGGGACGGTTGTTTTCTTTCTACCCTGAAATTTTCGTTTTACTGGACCATCATTCGTGCTAGTACCATTGATGCTGGAACAGCCTGTTTCTTTGTGTACTTGGCTATAATGTTAAATTTAGAATATAGGTACTGAGATACCGTATTTGCAGAAATAAATAATCACATTGATCAGATTTTATTGAAACAAATATTTCAAAATGAAATACAACTATGGTCCACGAAAAATTGTGGTACATAGTTGAGGACTGACTTGTAGCCTTGAGATTAAACATTTTTCACGCAGAGTCCTTAACCTCTGCAAGTGTAATTATTACGTGAAAGTAAACACTATATAGCCAAGTTTAATTGTACAAAGAATCATATATCTACAACGTACCAGTTCTGCAGAGGAGAGCTTAATAAAACAGACAATCACAAACTGAATGATTTCGTGTCTTCACACATTCAGTAGAACGATGCACACTGACCTTGTTAGGCATCCTTATCATTGCCACGTGTAATGGTAGATAGAAGCATCTATGGGGAACATAATTCCATCACAGTGGCGCCTTAAATGGTAAACACCGAACTCTTGGGGGACTAAGTAATACATAATGCGTTTTGGACCATAGTTATGGGAAATTACGGTATATGTTTATCGGCTTATGTATCAAATTTTTTTGTGACACAGACCGCACAAGAAGATGACCACTCATTTCATCCCCAAACAGAATATAGGTATAACAGTATAACTTATTTGTCTCAGAGCACCCTGTTAGTGAAAGATATTTCTTATACCATGAAAATTGAAATTTTCTAGTTTATATGTCACCATCCACTATTTCAATACCAGTATGTAAATGTGATGCCGATCCCCTATCTTAGTAAGTTTATTTTGTTTCATATGCCCAACTTGAAAGCAGTTTATCTATTAATTCTGCAAATAATGACATCAATGAACACTCTGTAAGAGCCATTTTACACAAAATTAGTATGTAATACACAAATGCATGCACTTTTGATTACATTATTATCTTAATGATGTTTAATTTATAGTCGTCATTCGGAGTAATAAGTTATGTAAATTTATGGTAATTTTTATTTATTATTGATAAAATTTGTGTCAGCTTCCGTGGTTATACAATGCACATTCTCAGAATATCATGGTTGAGGCCAGCTCCCGTCCTGCTACTGAGTTGTAGTGAATTGATACCCTTTCTTCCCCAGCCTTCTCTCAAGCTTGCAAGTGCCGCTGACTGTGAGCGAAGTTATTGCGCCTGGCTTCGAGGCTTTGTGTCATAAGCCTCTCGCAGTGGAGTGACTGTCAACAGTGAATTTAATATATGGAAGGAACGGAGTGAATCAAAGTGTTACCATTCATCGTTATTATGAACTTACACTGTTACTAGATATAGTAACTCAAAGTCTCTTAAGAGCTTTCCCCTGAAAAGAATAGAGTTTCTGGAAGCACCCTCTAGAAAACAACCATCAAAAGAAATGCTACTAACACATTCCTGTCCTTAGAGCCAGTAATGATATGGTTATGTACATTAATTCAACTTAGAAAACTACTTCAGTCACTACTTAAAATGCATTCAAATGAGTACTTCATTAAACAAATTTACTTACTTATAAATAGCTTTTAAGGAACCCAGAGGTTCATTGCTGCCCTCACATAAGCCCGCCATTGATTCCTATCCTGTGCAAGATTAATCCAGTCTCTATCATTATGTGTTGATCTAAATGAGGGGTTGGAAAGCAATGGTGGATCGTTAATGTTTAGGTGAGGGGTTTGGACTTTTTCCATTGCTGGTTGTCACAATCAAAAATTAAGACACAATGTTTCGAAGGGTGGTTCTCCCTTCGTCTTCAGGTGGAAGGAAGGAGAGAAGAGTCATACAGAATAGCTGTACGTAACGATCCCAACAGTAGGTTTTTTCTCTTCTCTCCTTCCTTCCACCTGAAGACGAAGGGAGAACCATCCTTCGAAACGTTGTGTCTTAATTTTTTATTGTGACAACCAGCAATGAAAAAGTCCAAACCCCTCACCTAAACATTAACTCTATCATCATATCCCACCTCCCACAAATCCATTTTAATATTATCCTCCCATCTACGTCTCGGCCTCCCCAAAGGTCTTTTTCCCTCCGGTCTCCCAACTAACACTCTATATGCATTTCTGGATTCGCCCATATGTGCCACATGGCCTGCCCATCTCAAACGTCTGGATTTAATGTTCCTAATTATGTCAGGTGAAGAATACAGTGTGCAGTTCTGCGTTGTGTAACTTCCTCCATCCTGTAACTTCATCCCTCTTAGCCCCAAATATTTTCCTAAGAACCTTATTCTCAAACACCCTTAATCTCTGTTCCTCTCTCAAAGTGAGAGTCCAGGTTTCACAACTATACAGAACAACCGGTAAATAACTGTTTTATGAATTCTAACTTTCAGATTTTTTGACAGCAGACTAGATGACGAAAGCTTCTCAACCGAATAATAACAGGCATTTCCCATAATTATTCTGCATTTAATTTCCTCCCGAGTGTCAATTATATTTGTTACTGTTGCTCCAAGGTATCTGAATTTCTCTACCTCTTCGAAGGATAAATCTCCAATTTTTATATTTCGATTTCGTACAATATTCTGGTCACGAGACATAATCATATACTTTGTCTTTTCAGGATTTACTTCCAAACCTATCGCTTTACTTGCTTCAAGCAAAATTTCTGTGTTTTCCCTAATCGTTTGTGGATTTTCTCTTAACATATTCATGTCATCTACATAGACAAGAAGCTGATGTAACCCGTTCAATTCCAAACCCTCTGTGTTATCTTAAATTTACAGAGAATAAAAAGTAATGAAATACCAGAAACTATTACATAACTTGTGGAACTCCACTAAGAAAATTTCTCCACGAAGAAGTTACTGAATGTAATGATTTAAGCATAATTTAAGAGTATGTTCTTTAGGAGATATTGAAACCATAGGAATGCGTGCCTGGCTGGAAGAATGTATGTAGCGATTCCCAACTTTTCAGGAACATAAAGGATGACTCTTACTGTATTCAATATCATACCACACTGGTCTAGTAGCTAGAGTGCTGGACTCATAATCCTGTGGACGCAGGTCAAATTTCTGGCATGCCCCTTTCTTTATAACTTGTGCAGGGCAAGCTCATGGACCAGGTAACATAGGGTTTTCTCTGGGAGCTGCAATATCCCTGTGGCATCCAAACAAATAACCATCATCATCTCATCTCATAGGCGTAGCATACACCAGTCTCATATGGTGCATCTTGGGCAACAACTCTGATAGTAAATTGGTCTACGTAAGTGGCTTCACATGAATGTCGAAGAGTCAAGTACCTGCCATTAGAAAAAAAAAAAAAAAGAACCAATACAATATAAGAAACAGGTGAAAGGGATATGAGACTGTATTTTTTTTTTTTAATGAAGGATTAAGAAGAGAAAATGTCAATCTCTCTGTGGAAATAAACCTTAGAACATTTAATATTTACATCAATGAGATATGAGCTCAAATACTTTTAGTGAAATAATTCTAAACAGTTTACTTATAGGAAATCTTTCACTATTGTAATTAGTTATTTCGAATTTGTAGGAAAAATTTTATGTGAAAAGATATAGAAAGATACACTTTTAAGTAATTGATACAATTATATTATTATTATAACAATCACCTTCTTCATCTAATCTCATGTACCTGGTTGTGGGATCGAGTATGAGATAGGGTCCTCCATCTGTGACGGGTCTCTTCACTATTCTCTTCCACTAGTGCTCACCACGATTTCTCTTTTTTTTTTTTTTCAACATCCTTCTTAATTTGATATCCATATCTTGTTCTAGGTCATCCAACATGTTTATTTCCTATTACTTCAGTTTTAGTGTCCTCTTTGTAATTTCTCTTCACCCATCCTCATAACATGTCCAAACCATGTAATTCTGCTCTCCTCCAATATATCTTGCAATTTTGTAATTCCCAAAAATCTAATACCTTCCTTTATTAACTCAATATCTTCGTGTTTTCTGTATTATACTTCTAAGGAATATCAACTCTGTCGCCTGGATCCCTCTATGATCAAAATTTTGTCATAGTCAAAGTTTCCAGTGCGTAAGTATGTCAAGATTGGTGTGTAATGTAAATTATACATGATATTCTTGCACCTTTGAGATATGTCTCCATTCCATTCACCACTACACTATATTTGTCTAGAAAAAAATGTATAATATTATGTAATAAATACCCATTACTATGATACACTCGTATAATTGTTATATAATTATTATTATTGTAGTAGATGTTGTTATTACTAGTTCCATTATTATTATTATTATTATTATTATTATTATTATTAATGTAACTGGAATTATTAACAGTATTATTACTACTTGTAAAATCACTTGCAATTTTTTTTCTAATTTCGCTTATTTTACGACACTTAATCAACTGCTGTAGTTAACTGGTGGCTGAGTGAAATGAAGGTGATAAAGCCATCGAAATTAGTCCAAGGTTCAGCGCCGGAAATTACTATCACAGGACTTGAGGAACCACGACAAACCCTAGTGAGGATAGCTGGCCCCAGGGATCTAACTCTGGACTTCCCGATTAGAAGACAGGAATAATAACCAATACTCCACTCTGCTCGGTGTTGTGTGCACTTCAACAACAATAATCAATGTATAAGCCAAAACATTGAAACAATATATATATATGTATATATATATATATATATATATATATATATGTATATATATATATGAAAGCACAGAAACAACATACCAAATGTTCAGAAACATATCAGCATGAGTGCGAACAAGAGTTAGTTTCCATTCCGAAGATTGCATCAGCTTGGAGAGGGTGTGCAGAATGAGAGTAAATTGATAATAATGGCAAACACAGCTACTGATTTGAAACAGAACAAGAGTAAAGTATATACCGGTAACGAGAAACTGAAATAGGTGTGATCGTTAAAAGGAAAGCAAAAGTAAGGAAGCAGAAAAGTGTAGTTCATGATTTAACAGCTTGTAAGCTATGGGAAAAGGAAAACAAGCTAAGAAGTGTCACACATGAAAAAGCTTTATCTTTCGAATTGCAGTTTGCAGAGTACTGGAAGAAATTAACATCAAGAAAGAAGAATTAGATCCAAAGAACAGGAAGGTATTTATAATGCAGACTTTGTGATATTGTAAGGGTAAAGGTAAAGCTAGTCCCTTCACATGTCATGAAGACACTTGGGTCCATGGAAGTGGAGTATCATGCTTACTTGACTTCGGCACTAGATTGAGGTCCGAAAAGACCCTGTACTCAATTTGATAGGAGTCTGAGTGAATCTTGGGGCATTCCTGAAGTTTGACAACGAGAAAATCCGAACACCACCCATGATCGAACCCTGGATCTTTCAGTTCGTAGCCAGCTGCTCTACTAACTGAGCAACTTAGCCACCAGTGTGATAGTATATTAATTTGCAATGTAACATAAAAGATATAAGAACAAAAAAAAAATTGAACCTAAACCCAGGTAATTACAATACAGAATAGAAGAGAAAGAAGAGGGACTGTTTAAATATATAGAATATACATAAATATGTATATCAACTGCAGTAGCATTGTAAGTGTAAAAAAAAAAAAAAAATTGGAAAAAGTGGAAATCAAATGGAACATCAATGTTTCCGCTGAAACGGGTGATTAATTAAAAAACCCAATCCCACATACCTATTATCGAACAGTACACCACTGGCAATAAACATGTAAATTGTTGCACCACAAGTTTAGACCAATGAAGTGATTTGAAAAAGAGACAAAAAAAAAAAAGACGAAAAATCACTTAGGACAACATGCAATATAGTGCATGAGAAATGCGTTTGTATTTCAATTTACCTGCTGTGCTGTGATGCGATAACACAGTTGTCACACATTTCACTTGCTGTCATCTCTAAATACGCATCATCCATTACTATATCATTACTTTAGGATAACTGCTGGAATAAAAGAGTGGCTGAAATAAGTGTGTGTTTATAAAATTTAGTCATTTAGTTAATACATTGTTCAATCGTGAACAAAACAGATCACAACACACTGCACTCGGAACAGGCATGGATAGCAGGCACAAGAACCCATAATTGTGAAATGGTGAGGTTTAGGGTGGGGAAGAAAAGAGTTTAAGAAAGAGAGAAGAAATGATGTGTGGGCCTAAGTTAAGGAAGTTTTTTTTTTTTTGCAAAGAAAAGGGCTAAGCACAAAACATTTAAAATATATTAAAAAAATACAAAGTAACATCTTAGAAACAAAAAACATACCTTGGAAAAAGAAATATTAAATATATGGCATCCTTTCAGATTGTGAAGGCGTTTAATAATGGATGATGTGGCAGCTGTAATTGTGCGAGAGGATACAGGAAATGCTGGAAACAACAGCCTACCAATCCAGCAAGTAGTCTGAAACGAAGATAAAGAATCGACCTAACCAAACTTGCAATCATATTGAAGTAACTACATCAGAAGGAAGAAGGAAAGGAGTGTCGTATGTTAGACTAGTTTGTAGGCTAAGAAATGTACCAATCACAATTAAATGAAGTTAGTACTTCACTTCTTCGAAACATTCTAACTCTAAAGACAGGAAAGTTCTCAGAAAGACAAGATGCTATACAAATAACACAATGACATCACAGAAACAAAGTCATACTGACAACATAAAAACAGATGAGTTGAGAAATATAAAATTTGCAGCTCGAGTGAGAAGGAGAAAGTCTACCTAGACAGAGGATGCAGCAGCCCAACAATAGGTCTTGGATTAACACACAAACAACCAATTCCTTCAAAATATTTTAGGTTACAGTACCAGTAGTTACCTCGACCATATTACCATTTTCAATATTTCAAAATCAATTTTCTAAGAGACTCAAGCTAAACAACTTGGAATGATCAATTTTAATGTAAAGTATAATGAGACATGTTATGGAGAAAGAACGAAGGAAGAGTCTAATGAATGCATTGCATGGAGTGTGGCATTATAGGCAGAAATATGGACATTACGATGAAGTGAAGAGAAGCGAATAGAAGCATTTGAAATATGGATATGGAGAAGAATAGAACGTGTAAAGTTGACAGACAGAATAAGAAATGAAACTGTGTTGGAAAGAGTGAGTAAAGAAAGAATGATGCTGAAACTGATCAGGAAGGGGAAAAGGAATTGGTTGAGTCACTGGCTGAGAAGAAACTGCCTATTGATGGATGCACTGAAAGGAAATATGAATGGGAGAAGAATTCGGAGCAGAAGAAGGTATCAGATGATAGACGACATTAAGATATATGGATCATAAGAGAGACAAAGAGGAAGGCAGAAAATAAGAAAGAATGGAGAAAGCTGGGTTTGCAGTGAAAGACCTGCCCTTGGGCAGAACACTGAATGAAAAAGAAAGGAAATAGCACAAAAGGCTACATAGCGCTCAATCTTGTCACCTTGGCCAAAGAGATCTTGTATGTACCACTGCTGGAGAAGAATATTATTGGAGAATCTTTAGTGTATTGTAAATATTCATAACTTAATTATGTATGTCACTATTGTATTGATTAAGGCTAGTCGAGTGGAAGAGAAGGTCTTATGGCCTTAACTCTGCCAGCGAAAATAAAACAGTCTATTGCTTTGGAGCACTGAGCATGCCCAATGCGTTGTATCTGGCACTTAGAACATTCAGGTGGTCCTTTTTTCTCAAATGTACCTACTTTACTTCTAAAGATGACTGGCAGAAACATCGACATACGAATGAGCTCGCTCAAATAACAGCAGATTGCATTGACAGCAATGCAAAGAAGACTTCATTATGAAGCTGTTTCTTGTGATATCCGATGAATATTCCTCCTGCAAAAATAACTTAAAGTTAATGATGTACGGCACAAATTATAATCAATGATGCATTTATAAATATTTAAAATCTAAATAAGTAAATTTGTAATTTCTAACGTACCTTAATGAGTTCGATCAACACAGTTCAAAATGTATGTACCACAAGTTGCAGTTATCCTGTTTGGCCAAAGAAGGACGAATTTACTTTTCCATTTTACAATATTTATTGTGTGGTTAGTAGGAATTAGTAAAGTTTTACTAAGAAACTTTATGAAAGGGGCAATTTAGAAATTTGCTGTGAACATGAACTAATTTAAATACTCGGTAACAAATGTTCTGAAGGAGACTGGTCAAGGAAAATTACAAAAATAAATTCAGCGATTAATAAAACTGTCATTCATGCATCATTCTTTGTTTCACCCGCTCGCCACGATGAGGCACAGGATATGAGCGGGGCCTGAAACAAAAGAAACAAAACAAAAAAATTGCATTAGTGAATATACGGAATTTGCTTGATTTCTATTAATTCCATTTGTATACTATCTCCATTTCTCCTTCACTTACATTTACTCTTCCTTCATAAATCAGGATCCTCAGTCTCGTGGCTTTTGAAATCTGCATATAAAATTGTAATAATTATATTATACAGGAAGGAAACCAAAAATAGCAATGCGTCCAGTATCCCTAAATTAATAAGAATATTATTTCAAGATGTAAATGAGATAACTTAATTCAATAAATGAACAAAATACTATATTTCATTCGCAATTTATTAACAATATAGTAAAACACTTTATATAATGCTCCCACGTTGGTCCAGTGGCCAAAGCGCTGGACTTAGTTCTGTGGACCTAGGTTCGAACTCCGGCGTAAGCCCGGCATCCAGGTAAGAGAGGGTTTTCTCCGAAAGCTCCAGTTCCTCTGTGGCATACCAACAAATCTCTTACCATCTCATCACAAAGCGGGTGAAGTGAAGGCCAGTCTCCTATGATGCACCGAGGAGCGATTATACCCAACTTACTGAAACACTACTGATGAAAGCACAACAATTTAATAGAACTCATCCACAATGAGCACTATTTACGGTAAGCTAAAAATATATTAAGAAATTTTGAGCTAATTTATGGTGAAAAGAAAGAAGTAAGTAAATAAAGAATGTCTTATCGAAAGAAATGTATTTTAAATATCCACAAGGTGTTAAAACATAAACCACTTTATCATCCAACATTCACTTTGTTCAAAGTTTGTTGCTTAAACTAAGCACTTTTTTACTCTAAAAGCCGTTTCA